>NW_027212431.1:471000-628000 GCF_947461875.1 Haliaeetus albicilla | reverse complement strand
TCTTGGGGCACGCAGAGATCCCAAAACCTGTTGTGCCTGTGAATAGGCTGCAGGGGGAAGGTGAAGACCAGCAACAGCTTTGAGGGCTGCCACCTTCCGTGTGGGACAAGGAGCCGGACGTTTGCCTTTTCGGGAACAGGCTCTGCCGAGGATGCGCACCGTGAGGGATTGCGTCTCTGGGAAAGCAGAGATTCCCAGTGCAGTTGTGCCTGTGAATAGGCTGCAGGGGGAAGGTGAAGACCAGCAAGAGCTTTCAGGGCTGCCACCTTCCGTGTGGGACAAGGAGCCGGACGTTTGCCTGTTCTGGAACAGGCTCTGCCGAGGATGCGCACCGTGAGAGATTGCGTCTCTGGGCAAGCACAGATCCCAAAACCTGTTGTGCCTGTGATAAGGCTGCAGGGGGAAGGTGAAGACCAGCAAGAGCTTTCAGGGCTGCCACCTTCCGTGTGGGACAAGGAGCCGGACGTTTGCCTTTTTGGGAACAAGCTCTGCCGAGGATGCGCACCGTGAGATGTTCCTTCTCTGCGCAAGCACAGATCCCCAAACCTGTTGTGCCTGTGAATAGGCTGCAGGGGGAAGGTGAAGACCAGCAAGAGCTTTCAGGGCTGCCACCTTCCGTGTGGGACAAGGAGCCGGACGTTTGCTTTTTTGGGAACAAGCTCTGCCGAGGATGCGCACCGTGAGATGTTCCTTCTCTGGGCAAGCAGAGATCCCCAAACCTGTTGTGCCTGTGAATAGGCTGCAGGGGGAAGGTGAAGACCAGCAACAGCTTTCCGGGCTGCCACCTTCCGTGTGGGACAAGGAGGCGGACGTTTGCCTTTTCGGGAACAAGCTCTGCCGAGGATGCGCACCGTGAGAGATTGCGTCTCTGGGAAAGCAGAGATCCCAAAACCTGTTGTGCCTGTGAATAGGCTGCACGGGGAAGGTGAAGACCAGCAACAGCTTTCAGGGCTGCCACCTTCCGTGTGGGACAAGGAGCCGGACGTTTGCCTTTTCGGGAACAGGCTCTGCCGAGGATGCGCACCGTGAGATGTTCCTTCTCTGGGCAAGCAGAGATCCCAAAACCTGTTGTGCCTGTGAATAGGCTGCAGGGGGAAGGTGAAGACCAGCAACAGCTTTCCGGGCTGCCACCTTCCGTGTGGGACAAGGAGCCGGACGTTTGCCTTTTCGGGAACAGGACCTGCCAAGGATGCGCACCGTGAGGGATTGCGTCTCTGGGAAAGCAGAGATTCCCAGTGCAGTTGTGCCTGTGAATAGGCTGCAGGGGGAAGGTGAAGACCAGCAAGAGCTTTCAGGGCTGCCACCTTCCGTGTGGGACAAGGAGCCGGACGTTTGTCTGTTCTGGAACAGGCTCTGCCGAGGATGCGCACCGTGAGAGATTGCGTCTCTGGGCAAGCAGAGATCCTAAAACCTGTTGTGCCTGTGAATAGGCTGCAGGGGGAAGGTGAAGACCAGCAAGAGCTTTCAGGGCTGCCACCTTCCGTGTGGGACAAGGAGCCGGACGTTTGCCTTTTCGGGAACAGGCTCTGCCGAGGATGCGCACCGTGAGAGATTGCGTCTTTGGGCAAGCAGAGATTCCCAGTGCGGTTGTGCCTGTGAATAGGCTGCAGGGGGAAGGTGAAGACCAGCAACAGCTTTCAGGGCTGCCACCTTTCGTGTGGGACAAGGAGCCGGACGTTTGCCTTTTCGGGAACAGGCTCTGCCGAGGATGCGCACCGTGAGATGTTCCTTCTCTGGGCAAGCAGAGATCCCAAAACCTGTTGTGCCTGTGAATAGGCTGCAGGGGGAAGGTGAAGACCAGCAAGAGCTTTCAGGGCTGCCACCTTCCGTGTGGGACAAGGAGCCGGACGTTTGCCTTTTCGGGAACAGGCTCTGCCGAGGATGCGCACCGTGAGATATTGAGTCTTGGGGCACGCAGAGATCCCAAAACCTGTTGTGCCTGTGAATAGGCTGCAGGGGGAAGGTGAAGACCAGCAACAGCTTTGAGGGCTGCCACCTTCCGTGTGGGACAAGGAGCCGGACGTTTGCCTTTTCGGGAACAGGCTCTGCCGAGGATGCGCACCGTGAGGGATTGCGTCTCTGGGAAAGCAGAGATTCCCAGTGCAGTTGTGCCTGTGAATAGGCTGCAGGGGGAAGGTGAAGACCAGCAAGAGCTTTCAGGGCTGCCACCTTCCGTGTGGGACAAGGAGCCGGACGTTTGCCTGTTCTGGAACAGGCTCTGCCGAGGATGCGCACCGTGAGAGATTGCGTCTCTGGGCAAGCACAGATCCCAAAACCTGTTGTGCCTGTGATAAGGCTGCAGGGGGAAGGTGAAGACCAGCAAGAGCTTTCAGGGCTGCCACCTTCCGTGTGGGACAAGGAGCCGGACGTTTGCCTTTTTGGGAACAAGCTCTGCCGAGGATGCGCACCGTGAGATGTTCCTTCTCTGCGCAAGCACAGATCCCAAAACCTGTTGTGCCTGTGAATAGGCTGCAGGGGGAAGGTGAAGACCAGCAAGAGCTTTCAGGGCTGCCACCTTCCGTGTGGGACAAGGAGCCGGACGTTTGCCTTTTCGGGAACAGGCTCTGCCGAGGATGCGCACCGTGAGAGATTGCGTCTTGGGGCACGCAGAGATCCCAAAACCTGTTGTGCCTGTGAATAGGCTGCAGGGGGAAGGTGAAGACCAGCAACAGCTTTGAGGGCTGCCACCTTCCGTGTGGGACAAGGAGCCGGACGTTTGCCTTTTCGGGAACAGGCTCTGCCGAGGATGCGCACCGTGAGGGATTGCGTCTCTGGGAAAGCAGAGATTCCCAGTGCAGTTGTGCCTGTGAATAGGCTGCAGGGGGAAGGTGAAGACCAGCAAGAGCTTTCAGGGCTGCCACCTTCCGTGTGGGACAAGGAGCCGGACGTTTGCCTGTTCTGGAACAGGCTCTGCCGAGGATGCGCACCGTGAGAGATTGCGTCTCTGGGCAAGCACAGATCCCAAAACCTGTTGTGCCTGTGATAAGGCTGCAGGGGGAAGGTGAAGACCAGCAAGAGCTTTCAGGGCTGCCACCTTCCGTGTGGGACAAGGAGCCGGACGTTTGCCTTTTTGGGAACAAGCTCTGCCGAGGATGCGCACCGTGAGATGTTCCTTCTCTGGGCAAGCACAGATCCCCAAACCTGTTGTGCCTGTGAATAGGCTGCAGGGGGAAGGTGAAGACCAGCAAGAGCTTTCAGGGCTGCCACCTTCCGTGTGGGACAAGGAGCCGGACGTTTGCCTTTTCGGGAACAAGCTCTGCCGAGGATGCGCACCGTGAGATGTTCCTTCTCTGGGCAAGCAGAGATCCCCAAACCTGTTGTGCCTGTGAATAGGCTGCAGGGGGAAGGTGAAGACCAGCAACAGCTTTCCGGGCTGCCACCTTCCGTGTGGGACAAGGAGGCGGACGTTTGCCTTTTCGGGAACAAGCTCTGCCGAGGATGCGCACCGTGAGAGATTGCGTCTCTGGGAAAGCAGAGATCCCAAAACCTGTTGTGCCTGTGAATAGGCTGCACGGGGAAGGTGAAGACCAGCAACAGCTTTCAGGGCTGCCACCTTCCGTGTGGGACAAGGAGCCGGACGTTTGCCTTTTCGGGAACAGGCTCTGCCGAGGATGCGCACCGTGAGATGTTCCTTCTCTGGGCAAGCAGAGATCCCAAAACCTGTTGTGCCTGTGAATAGGCTGCAGGGGGAAGGTGAAGACCAGCAACAGCTTTCCGGGCTGCCACCTTCCGTGTGGGACAAGGAGCCGGACGTTTGCCTTTTCGGGAACAGGACCTGCCAAGGATGCGCACCGTGAGGGATTGCGTCTCTGGGAAAGCAGAGATTCCCAGTGCAGTTGTGCCTGTGAATAGGCTGCAGGGGGAAGGTGAAGACCAGCAAGAGCTTTCAGGGCTGCCACCTTCCGTGTGGGACAAGGAGCCGGACGTTTGTCTGTTCTGGAACAGGCTCTGCCGAGGATGCGCACCGTGAGAGATTGCGTCTCTGGGCAAGCAGAGATCCTAAAACCTGTTGTGCCTGTGAATAGGCTGCAGGGGGAAGGTGAAGACCAGCAAGAGCTTTCAGGGCTGCCACCTTCCGTGTGGGACAAGGAGCCGGACGTTTGCCTTTTCGGGAACAGGCTCTGCCGAGGATGCGCACCGTGAGAGATTGCGTCTCTGGGCAAGCAGAGATTCCCAGTGCGGTTGTGCCTGTGAATAGGCTGCAGGGGGAAGGTGAAGACCAGCAACAGCTTTCAGGGCTGCCACCTTTCGTGTGGGACAAGGAGCCGGATGTTTGCCTTTTCGGGAACAGGCTCTGCCGAGGATGCGCACCGTGAGATGTTCCTTCTCTGGGCAAGCAGAGATCCCAAAACCTGTTGTGCCTGTGAATAGGCTGCAGGGGGAAGGTGAAGACCAGCAAGAGCTTTCAGGGCTGCCACCTTCCGTGTGGGACAAGGAGCCGGACGTTTGCCTTTTCGGGAACAGGCTCTGCCGAGGATGCGCACCGTGAGATATTGAGTCTTGGGGCACGCAGAGATCCCAAAACCTGTTGTGCCTGTGAATAGGCTGCAGGGGGAAGGTGAAGACCAGCAACAGCTTTGAGGGCTGCCACCTTCCGTGTGGGACAAGGAGCCGGACGTTTGCCTTTTCGGGAACAGGCTCTGCCGAGGATGCGCACCGTGAGGGATTGCGTCTCTGGGAAAGCAGAGATTCCCAGTGCAGTTGTGCCTGTGAATAGGCTGCAGGGGGAAGGTGAAGACCAGCAAGAGCTTTCAGGGCTGCCACCTTCCGTGTGGGACAAGGAGCCGGACGTTTGCCTGTTCTGGAACAGGCTCTGCCGAGGATGCGCACCGTGAGAGATTGCGTCTCTGGGCAAGCACAGATCCCAAAACCTGTTGTGCCTGTGATAAGGCTGCAGGGGGAAGGTGAAGACCAGCAAGAGCTTTCAGGGCTGCCACCTTCCGTGTGGGACAAGGAGCCGGACGTTTGCCTTTTTGGGAACAAGCTCTGCCGAGGATGCGCACCGTGAGATGTTCCTTCTCTGCGCAAGCACAGATCCCCAAACCTGTTGTGCCTGTGAATAGGCTGCAGGGGGAAGGTGAAGACCAGCAAGAGCTTTCAGGGCTGCCACCTTCCGTGTGGGACAAGGAGCCGGACGTTTGCTTTTTTGGGAACAAGCTCTGCCGAGGATGCGCACCGTGAGATGTTCCTTCTCTGGGCAAGCAGAGATCCCAAAACCTGTTGTGCCTGTGAATAGGCTGCAGGGGGAAGGTGAAGACCAGCAACAGCTTTCCGGGCTGCCACCTTCCGTGTGGGACAAGGAGGCGGACGTTTGCCTTTTCGGGAACAAGCTCTGCCGAGGATGCGCACCGTGAGAGATTGCGTCTCTGGGAAAGCAGAGATCCCAAAACCTGTTGTGCCTGTGAATAGGCTGCACGGGGAAGGTGAAGACCAGCAACAGCTTTCAGGGCTGCCACCTTCCGTGTGGGACAAGGAGCCGGACGTTTGCCTTTTCGGGAACAGGCTCTGCCGAGGATGCGCACCGTGAGATGTTCCTTCTCTGGGCAAGCAGAGATCCCCAAACCTGTTGTGCCTGTGAATAGGCTGCAGGGGGAAGGTGAAGACCAGCAACAGCTCTCCGGGCTGCCACCTTCCGTGTGGGACAAGGAGCCGGACGTTTGCCTTTTCGGGAACAAGACCTGCCAAGGATGCGCACCGTGAGGGATTGCGTCTCTGGGAAAGCAGAGATTCCCAGTGCAGTTGTGCCTGTGAATAGGCTGCAGGGGGAAGGTGAAGACCAGCAAGAGCTTTCAGGGCTGCCACCTTCTGTGTGGGACAAGGAGCCGGAAGTTTGCCTGTTCTGGAACAGGCTCTGCCGAGGATGCGCACCGTGAGAGATTGCGTCTCTGGGCAAGCAGAGATCCTAAAACCTGTTGTGCCTGTGAATAGGCTGCAGGGGGAAGGTGAAGACCAGCAACAGCTTTCAGGGCTGCCACCTTCCGTGTGGGACAAGGAGCCGGACGTTTGCCTTTTCGGGAACAGGCTCTGCCGAGGATGCGCACCGTGAGAGATTGCGTCTTTGGGCAAGCAGAGATTCCCAGTGCGGTTGTGCCTGTGAATAGGCTGCAGGGGGAAGGTGAAGACCAGCAACAGCTTTCAGGGCTGCCACCTTTCGTGTGGGACAAGGAGCCGGATGTTTGCCTTTTCGGGAACAGGCTCTGCCGAGGATGCGCACCGTGAGATGTTCCTTCTCTGGGCAAGCAGAGATCCCAAAACCTGTTGTGCCTGTGAATAGGCTGCAGGGGGAAGGTGAAGACCAGCAAGAGCTTTCAGGGCTGCCACCTTCCGTGTGGGACAAGGAGCCGGACGTTTGCCTTTTCGGGAACAGGCTCTGCCGAGGATGCGCACCATGAGATGTTCCTTCTCTGGGCAAGCAGAGATCCCCAAACCTGTTGTGCCTGTGAATAGGCTGCAGGGGGAAGGTGAAGACCAGCAAGAGCTTTCCGGGCTGCCACCTTCCGTGTGGGACAAGGAGCCGGACGTTTGCCTTTTCGGGAACAGGCTCTGCCGAGGATGCGCACCGTGAGGGATTGCGTCTCTGGGAAAGCAGAGATTCCCAGTGCGGTAGTGCCTGTGAATAGGCTGCACGGGGAAGGTGAAGACCAGCAACAGCTTTCAGGGCTGCCACCTTCCGTGTGGGACAAGGAGCCGGATGTTTGCCTTTTCGGGAACAGGCTCTGCCGAGGATGCGCACCGTGGGAGATTGCGTCTCTGGGAAAGCAGAGATTCCCAGTGCGGTTGTGCCTGTGAATAGGCTGCAGGGGGAAGGTGAAGACCAGCAACAGCTTTCAGGGCTGCCACCTTCCGTGTGGGACAAGGAGCCGGACGTTTGCCTTTTCAGGAACAGGCTATGCCGAGGATGCGCACCGTGAGATGTTCCTTCTCTGGGCAAGCACAGATCCCAAAACCTGTTGTGCCTGTGAATAGGCTGCAGGGGGAAGGTGAAGACCAGCAACAGCTTTCCGGGCTGCCACCTTCCGTGTGGGACAAGGAGCCGGACGTTTGCCTTTTCGGGAACAGGCTCTGCCGAGGATGCGCACCGTGAGATGTTCCTTCTCTGGGCAAGCACAGATCCCAAAACCTGTTGTGCCTGTGAATAGGCTGCAGGGGGAAGGTGAAGACCAGCAACAGCTTTCCGGGCTGCCACCTTCCGTGTGGGACAAGGAGCCGGACGTTTGCCTTTTCGGGAACAGGCTCTGCCGAGGATGCGCACCGTGAGATGTTCCTTGTCTGGGCAAGCACAGACCCCAAAACCTGTTGTGCCTGTGAATAGGCTGCAGGGGGAAGGTGAAGACCAGCAACAGCTTTCAGGGCTGCCACCTTCCGTGTGGGACAAGGAGCCGGACGTTTGCCTTTTCGGGAACAGGCTCTGCCGAGGATGCGCACCGTGAGGGATTGCGTCTTTGGGAAAGCAGAGATTCCCAGTGCGGTTGAGCCTCTGAATAGGCTGCAGGGGGAAGGTGAAGACCAGCAACAGCTTTCCGGGCTGCCACCTTCCGTGTGGGACAAGGAGCCGGACGTTTGCCTTTTCGGGAACAGGCTCTGCCGAGGATGCGCACCGTGAGATGTTCCTTCTCTGGGCAAGCAGAGATCCCAAAACCTGTTGTGCCTGTGAATAGGCTGCAGGGGGAAGGTGAAGACCAGCAACAGCTTTCAGGGCTGCCACCTTCCGTGTGGGACAAGGAGCCGGACGTTTGCCTTTTCGGGAACAGGCTCTGCCGAGGATGCGCACCGTGAGATGTTCCTTCTCTGGGCAAGCACAGATCCCAAAACCTGTTGTGCCTGTGAATAGGCTGCAGGGGGAAGGTGAAGACCAGCAACAGCTTTCAGGGCTGTCACCTTCCATGTGGGACAAGGAGCCGGACGTTTGCCTTTTCGGGAACAGGCTCTGCCGAGGATGCGCACCGTGAGAGATTGCGTCTCTGGGAAAGCAGAGATTCCCAGTGCGGTTGTGCCTGTGAATAGGCTGCAGGGGGAAGGTGAAGACCAGCAAGAGCTTTCAGGGCTGCCACCTTCCGTGTGGGACAAGGAGCCGGACGTTTGCCTTTTCGGGAACAGGCTCTGCCGAGGATGCGCACCGTGAGAGATTGCGTCTCTGGGAAAGCAGAGATCCCAAAACCTGTTGCGCCTGTGAATAGGCTGCAGGGGGAAGGTGAAGACCAGCAACAGCTTTCAGGGCTGCCACCTTCCGTGTGGGACAAGGAGCCGGACGTTTGCCTTTTCGGGAACAGGCTCTGCCGAGGATGCGCACCGTGAGATGTTCCTTCTCTGGGCAAGCACAGATCCCAAAACCTGTTGTGCCTGTGAATAGGCTGCAGGGGGAAGGTGAAGACCAGCAACAGTTTTCAGGGCTGCCACCTTCCGTGTGGGACAAGGAGCCGGACGTTTGCCTTTTCGGGAACAAGCTCTGCCGAGGATGCGCACCGTGAGATGTTCCTTCTCTGGGCAAGCAGAGATCCCAAAACCTGTTGTGCCTGTGAATAGGCTGCAGGGGGAAGGTGAAGACCAGCAAGAGCTTTCAGGGCTGCCACCTTCCGTGTGGGACAAGGAGCCGGACGTTTGCCTTTTCGGGAACAGGCTCTGCCGAGGATGCGCACCGTGAGAGATTGCGTCTTGGGGCACGCAGAGATCCCAAAACCTGTTGTGCCTGTGAATAGGCTGCAGGGGGAAGGTGAAGACCAGCAACAGCTTTGAGGGCTGCCACCTTCCGTGTGGGACAAGGAGCCGGACGTTTGCCTTTTCGGGAACAGGCTCTGCCGAGGATGCGCACCGTGAGGGATTGCGTCTCTGGGAAAGCAGAGATTCCCAGTGCAGTTGTGCCTGTGAATAGGCTGCAGGGGGAAGGTGAAGACCAGCAAGAGCTTTCAGGGCTGCCACCTTCCGTGTGGGACAAGGAGCCGGACGTTTGCCTGTTCTGGAACAGGCTCTGCCGAGGATGCGCACCGTGAGAGATTGCGTCTCTGGGCAAGCACAGATCCCAAAACCTGTTGTGCCTGTGATAAGGCTGCAGGGGGAAGGTGAAGACCAGCAAGAGCTTTCCGGGCTGCCACCTTCCGTGTGGGACAAGGAGCCGGACGTTTGCCTTTTTGGGAACAAGCTCTGCCGAGGATGCGCACCGTGAGATGTTCCTTCTCTGGGCAAGCAGAGATCCCCAAACCTGTTGTGCCTGTGAATAGGCTGCAGGGGGAAGGTGAAGACCAGCAAGAGCTTTCAGGGCTGCCACCTTCCGTGTGGGACAAGGAGCCGGACGTTTGCTTTTTTGGGAACAAGCTCTGCCGAGGATGCGCACCGTGAGATGTTCCTTCTCTGGGCAAGCACAGATCCCAAAACCTGTTGTGCCTGTGAATAGGCTGCAGCGGGAAGGTGAAGACCAGCAAGAGCTTTCAGGGCTGCCACCTTCCGTGTGGGACAAGGAGCCGGACGTTTGCCTTTTCGGGAACAGGCTCTGCCGAGGATGCGCACCGTGAGAGATTGCGTCTCTGGGAAAGCAGAGATTCCCAGTGCGGTTGTGCCTGTGAATAGGCTGCAGGGGGAAGGTGAAGACCAGCAACAGCTTTCAGGGCTGCCACCTTCCGTGTGGGACAAGGAGCCGGACGTTTGCCTTTTCGGGAACAGGCTCTGCCGAGGATGCGCACCGTGAGAGATTGCGTCTTGGGGCACGCAGAGATCCCAAAACTTGTTGTGCCTGTGAATAGGCTGCAGGGGGAAGGTGAAGACCAGCAACAGCTTTGAGGGCTGCCACCTTCCGTGTGGGACAGGAGCCGGACGTTTGCCTTTTCGGGAACAGGACCTGCCGAGGATGCACACCGTGAGAGATTGCGTCTCTGGGCAAGCACAGATCCCAAAACCTGTTGTGCCTGTGATTAGGCTGCAGGGGGAAGGTGAAGACCAGCAACAGCTTTCAGGGCTGCCACCTTCCGTGTGGGACAAGGAGCCGGACGTTTGCTTTTTTGGGAACAAGCTCTGCCGAGGATGCGCACCGTGAGATGTTCCTTCTCTGGGCAAGCACAGATCCCCAAACCTGTTGTGCCTGTGAATAGGCTGCAGGGGGAAGGTGAAGACCAGCAACAGCTTTCCGGGCTGCCACCTTCCGTGTGGGACAAGGAGCCGGACGTTTGCTTTTTTGGGAACAAGCTCTGCCGAGGATGCGCACCGTGAGATGTTCCTTCTCTGGGCAAGCACAGATCCCAAAACCTGTTGTGCCTGTGAATAGGCTGCAGGGGGAAGGTGAAGACCAGCAAGAGCTTTCAGGGCTGCCACCTTCCGTGTGGGACAAGGAGCCGGACGTTTGCCTTTTCGGGAACAAGCTCTGCCGAGGATGCGCACCGTGAGAGATTGCGTCTCTGGGAAAGCAGAGATCCCAAAACCTGTTGTGCCTGTGAATAGGCTGCAGGGGGAAGGTGAAGACCAGCAACAGCTTTCCAGGCTGCCACCTTCTGTGTGGGACAAGGAGCCGGACGTTTGCCTTTTCGGGAACAGGCTCTGCCGAGGATGCGCACCGTGAGATGTTCCTTCTCTGGGCTAGCAGAGATCCCCAAACCTGTTGTGCCTGTGAATAGGCTGCAGGGGGAAGGTGAAGACCAGCAAGAGCTTTCAGGGCTGCCACCTTCCGTGTGGGACAAGGAGCCGGACGTTTGCCTTTTCGGGAACAGGCTCTGCCGAGGATGCGCACCGTGAGGGATTGCGTCTTTGGGAAAGCAGAGATTCCCAGTGCGGTTGTGCCTGTGAATAGGCTGCACGGGGAAGGTGAAGACCAGCAACAGCTTTCAGGGCTGCCACCTTCCGTGTGGGACAAGGAGCCGGACGTTTGCCTTTTCGGGAACAGGCTCTGCCGAGGATGCGCACCGTGAGAGATTGCGTCTCTGGGAAAGCAGAGATTCCCAGTGCGGTTGTGCCTGTGAATAGGCTGCAGGGGGAAGGTGAAGACCAGCAAGAGCTTTCAGGGCTGCCACCTTCCGTGTGGGACAAGGAGCCGGACGTTTGCCTGTTCTGGAACAGGCTCTGCCGAGGATGCGCACCGTGAGAGATTGCGTCTCTGGGCAAGCACAGATCCCAAAACCTGTTGTGCCTGTGAATAGGCTGCAGGGGGAAGGTGAAGACCAGCAAGAGCTTTCAGGGCTGCCACCTTCCGTGTGGGACAAGGAGCCGGACGTTTGCCTTTTCGGGAACAGGCTCTGCCGAGGATGCGCACCGTGAGAGATTGCGTCTTTGGGCAAGCAGAGATTCCCAGTGCGGTTTTGCCTGTGAATAGGCTGCAGGGGGAAGGTGAAGACCAGCAACAGCTTTCAGGGCTGCCACCTTCCGTGTGGGACAAGGAGCCGGATGTTTGCCTTTTCGGGAACAGGCTCTGCCGAGGATGCGCACCGTGAGATGTTCCTTCTCTGGGCAAGCAGAGATCCCCAAACCTGTTGTGCCTGTGAATAGGCTGCAGGGGGAAGGTGAAGACCAGCAAGAGCTTTCCGGGCTGCCACCTTCCGTGTGGGACAAGGAGCCGGACGTTTGCCTTTTCGGGAACAGGCTCTGCCGAGGATGCGCACCGTGAGATGTTCCTTCTCTGGGCAAGCACAGATCCCCAAACCTGTTGTGCCTGTGAATAGGCTGCAGGGGGAAGGTGAAGACCAGCAACAGCTTTCAGGGCTGCCACCTTCCGTGTGGGACAAGGAGCCGGACGTTTGCCTTTTCGGGAACAGGCTCTGCCGAGGATGCGCACCGTGAGGGATTGCGTCTTTGGGAAAGCAGAGATTCCCAGTGCGGTTGTGCCTGTGAATAGGCTGCAGGGGGAAGGTGAAGACCAGCAACAGCTTTCAGGGCTGCCACCTTCCGTGTGGGACAAGGAGCCGGATGTTTGCCTTTTCGGGAACAGGCTCTGCCGAGGATGCGCACCGTGAGAGATTGCGTCTTTGGGAAAGCAGAGATTCCCAGTGCGGTTGTGCCTGTGAATAGGCTGCAGGGGGAAGGTGAAGACCAGCAAGAGCTTTCAGGGCTGCCACCTTCCGTGTGGGACAAGGAGCCGGACGTTTGCCTTTTCAGGAACAGGCTCTGCCGAGGATGCGCACCGTGAGATGTTCCTTCTCTGGGCAAGCACAGATCCCAAAACCTGTTGTGCCTGTGAATAGGCTGCAGGGGGAAGGTGAAGACCAGCACCAGCTTTCCGGGCTGCCACCTTCCGTGTGGGACAAGGAGCCGGACGTTTGCCTTTTCGGGAACAGGCTCTGCCGAGGATGCGCACCGTGAGATGTTCCTTCTCTGGGCAAGCACAGATCCCAAAACCTGTTGTGCCTGTGAATAGGCTGCAGGGGGAAGGTGAAGACCAGCAAGAGCTTTCAGGGCTGCCACCTTCCGTGTGGGACAAGGAGCCGGACGTTTGCCTTTTCGGGAACAGGCTCTGCCGAGGATGCGCACCGTGAGGGATTGCGTCTTTGGGAAAGCAGAGATTCCCAGTGCGGTTGTGCCTCTGAATAGGCTGCAGGGGGAAGGTGAAGACCAGCAAGAGCTTTCCGGGCTGCCACCTTCCGTGTGGGACAAGGAGCCGGACGTTTGCCTTTTCGGGAACAGGCTCTGCCGAGGATGCGCACCGTGAGATGTTCCTTCTCTGGGCAAGCACAGATCCCAAAACCTGTTGTGCCTGTGAATAGGCCGCAGGGGGAAGGTGAAGACCAGCAAGAGCTTTCAGGGCTGCCACCTTCCGTGTGGGACAAGGAGCCGGACGTTTGCCTTTTCGGGAACAGGCTCTGCCGAGGATGCGCACCGTGAGATGTTCCTTCTCTGGGCAAGCACAGATCCCAAAACCTGTTGTGCCTGTGAATAGGCTGCAGGGGGAAGGTGAAGACCAGCAAGAGCTTTCAGGGCTGTCACCTTCCATGTGGGACAAGGAGCCGGACGTTTGCCTTTTCGGGAACAGGCTCTGCCGAGGATGCGCACCGTGAGAGATTGCGTCTCTGGGAAAGCAGAGATTCCCAGTGCGGTTGTGCCTGTGAATAGGCTGCAGGGGGAAGGTGAAGACCAGCAACAGCTTTCAGGGCTGCCACCTTCCGTGTGGGACAAGGAGCCGGACGTTTGCCTTTTCGGGAACAGGCTCTGCCGAGGATGCGCACCGTGAGATGTTCCTTCTCTGGGCAAGCAGAGATCCCAAAACCTGTTGTGCCTGTGAATAGGCTGCAGGGGGAAGGTGAAGACCAGCAAGAGCTTTCAGGGCTGCCACCTTCCGTGTGGGACAAGGAGCCGGACGTTTGCCTTTTCGGGAACAGGCTCTGCCGAGGATGCGCACCGTGAGAGATTGCGTCTTGGGGCACGCAGAGATCCCAAAACCTGTTGTGCCTGTGAATAGGCTGCAGGGGGAAGGTGAAGACCAGCAACAGCTTTGAGGGCTGCCACCTTCCGTGTGGGACAAGGAGCCGGACGTTTGCCTTTTCGGGAACAGGCTCTGCCGAGGATGCGCACCGTGAGGGATTGCGTCTCTGGGAAAGCAGAGATTCCCAGTGCAGTTGTGCCTGTGAATAGGCTGCAGGGGGAAGGTGAAGACCAGCAAGAGCTTTCAGGGCTGCCACCTTCCGTGTGGGACAAGGAGCCGGACGTTTGCCTGTTCTGGAACAGGCTCTGCCGAGGATGCGCACCGTGAGAGATTGCGTCTCTGGGCAAGCACAGATCCCAAAACCTGTTGTGCCTGTGATAAGGCTGCAGGGGGAAGGTGAAGACCAGCAACAGCTTTCAGGGCTGCCACCTTCCGTGTGGGACAAGGAGCCGGACGTTTGCCTTTTTGGGAACAAGCTCTGCCGAGGATGCGCACCGTGAGATGTTCCTTCTCTGGGCAAGCACAGATCCCCAAACCTGTTGTGCCTGTGAATAGGCTGCAGGGGGAAGGTGAAGACCAGCAAGAGCTTTCAGGGCTGCCACCTTCCGTGTGGGACAAGGAGCCGGACGTTTGCTTTTTTGGGAACAAGCTCTGCCGAGGATGCGCACCGTGAGATGTTCCTTCTCTGGGCAAGCACAGATCCCAAAACCTGTTGTGCCTGTGAATAGGCTGCAGGGGGAAGGTGAAGACCAGCAACAGCTTTCCGGGCTGCCACCTTCCGTGTGGGACAAGGAGCCGGACGTTTGCCTTTTCGGGAACAAGCTCTGCCGAGGATGCGCACCGTGAGAGATTGCGTCTCTGGGAAAGCAGAGATCCCAAAACCTGTTGTGCCTGTGAATAGGCTGCACGGGGAAGGTGAAGACCAGCAACAGCTTTCCGGGCTGCCACCTTCCGTGTGGGACAAGGAGCCGGACGTTTGCCTTTTCGGGAACAGGCTCTGCCGAGGATGCGCACCGTGAGATGTTCCTTCTCTGGGCAAGCAGAGATCCCCAAACCTGTTGTGCCTGTGAATAGGCTGCAGGGGGAAGGTGAAGACCAGCAACAGCTTTCAGGGCTGCCACCTTCCGTGTGGGACAAGGAGCCGGACGTTTGCCTTTTCGGGAACAGGCTCTGCCGAGGATGCGCACCGTGAGGGATTGCGTCTTTGGGAAAGCAGAGATTCCCAGTGCGGTTGTGCCTGTGAATAGGCTGCAGGGGGAAGGTGAAGACCAGCAACAGCTTTCAGGGCTGCCACCTTCCGTGTGGGACAAGGAGCCGGACGTTTGCCTTTTCGGGAACAGGCTCTGCCGAGGATGCGCACCGTGAGAGATTGCGTCTCTGGGAAAGCAGAGATTCCCAGTGCGGTTGTGCCTGTGAATAGGCTGCAGGGGGAAGGTGAAGACCAGCAAGAGCTTTCAGGGCTGCCACCTTCCGTGTGGGACAAGGAGCCGGACGTTTGCCTGTTCTGGAACAGGCTCTGCCGAGGATGCGCACTGTGAGAGATTGCGTCTCTGGGCAAGCACAGATCCCAAAACCTGTTGTGCCTGTGAATAGGCTGCAGCGGGAAGGTGAAGACCAGCAAGAGCTTTCAGGGCTGCCACCTTCCGTGTGGGACAAGGAGCCGGACGTTTGCCTTTTCGGGAACAGGCTCTGCCGAGGATGCGCACCGTGAGAGATTGCGTCTCTGGGAAAGCAGAGATTCCCAGTGCGGTTGTGCCTGTGAATAGGCTGCAGGGGGAAGGTGAAGACCAGCAACAGCTTTCAGGGCTGCCACCTTCCGTGTGGGACAAGGAGCCGGACGTTTGCCTTTTCGGGAACAGGCTCTGCCGAGGATGCGCACCGTGAGATGTTCCTTCTCTGGGCAAGCAGAGATCCCAAAACCTGTTGTGCCTGTGAATAGGCTGCAGGGGGAAGGTGAAGACCAGCAAGAGCTTTCAGGGCTGCCACCTTCCGTGTGGGACAAGGAGCCGGACGTTTGCCTTTTCGGGAACAGGCTCTGCCGAGGATGCGCACCGTGAGGGATTGCGTCTTTGGGAAAGCAGAGATTCCCAGTGCGGTTGTGCCTGTGAATAGGCTGCAGGGGGAAGGTGAAGACCAGCAAGAGCTTTCAGGGCTGCCACCTTCCGTGTGGGACAAGGAGCCGGACGTTTGCCTTTTCGGGAACAGGCTCTGCCGAGGATGCGCACCGTGAGAGATTGCGTCTCTGGGAAAGCGGAGATTCCCAGTGCGGTTGTGCCTGTGAATAGGCTGCAGGGGGAAGGTGAAGACCAGCAAGAGCTTTCAGGGCTGCCACCTTCCGTGTGGGACAAGGAGCCGGACGTTTGCCTGTTCTGGAACAGGCTCTGCCGAGGATGCGCACCGTGAGTGATTGCGTCTCTGGGCAAGCACAGATCCCCAAACCTGTTGTGCCTGTGAATAGGCTGCAGGGGGAAGGTGAAGACCAGCAAGAGCTTTCCGGGCTGCCACCTTCCGTGTGGGACAAGGAGCCGGACGTTTGCCTTTTCAGGAACAGGCTCTGCCGAGGATGCGCACCGTGAGATGTTCCTTCTCTGGGCAAGCAGAGATCCCAAAACCTGTTGTGCCTGTGAATAGGCTGCAGGGGGAAGGTGAAGACCAGCAAGAGCTTTCAGGGCTGCCACCTTCCGTGTGGGACAAGGAGCCGGACGTTTGCCTGTTCTGGAACAGGCTCTGCCGAGGATGCGCACCGTGAGAGATTGCGTCTCTGGGCAAGCAGAGATCCCAAAACCTGTTGTGCCTGTGAATAGGCTGCAGGGGGAAGGTGAAGACCAGCAAGAGCTTTCAGGGCTGCCACCTTCCGTGTGGGACAAGGAGCCGGACGTTTGCCTTTTCGGGAACAGGCTCTGCCGAGGATGCGCACCGTGAGAGATTGCGTCTTGGGGCAAGCAGAGATCCCAAAACCTGTTGTGCCTGTGAATAGGCTGCAGGGGGAAGGTGAAGACCAGCAAGAGCTTTCAGGGCTGCCACCTTCCGTGTGGGACAAGGAGCCGGACGTTTGCCTTTTCGGGAACAGGCTCTGCCGAGGATGCGCACCGTGAGGGATTGCGTCTTTGGGAAAGCAGAGATTCCCAGTGCGGTTGTGCCTGTGAATAGGCTGCAGGGGGAAGGTGAAGACCAGCAAGAGCTTTCAGGGCTGCCACCTTCCGTGTGGGACAAGGAGCCGGACGTTTGCCTTTTCGGGAACAGGCTCTGCCGAGGATGCGCACCGTGAGAGATTGCGTCTCTGGGCAAGCAGAGATTCCCAGTGCGGTTGTGCCTGTGAATAGGCTGCAGGGGGAAGGTGAAGACCAGCAAGAGCTTTCAGGGCTGCCACCTTCCGTGTGGGACAAGGAGCCGGACGTTTGCCTTTTCGGGAACAGGCTCTGCCGAGGATGCGCACCGTGAGAGATTGCGTCTTGGGGCAAGGAGAGATCCCAAAACCTGTTGTGCCTGTGAATAGGCTGCAGGGGGAAGGTGAAGACCAGCAAGAGCTTTCAGGGCTGCCACCTTCCGTGTGGGACAAGGAGCCGGACGTTTGCCTTTTCGGGAACAGGCTCTGCCGAGGATGCGCACCGTGAGGGATTGCGTCTTTGGGAAAGCAGAGATTCCCAGTGCGGTTGTGCCTGTGAATAGGCTGCAGGGGGAAGGTGAAGACCAGCAAGAGCTTTCAGGGCTGCCACCTTCCGTGTGGGACAAGGAGCCGGACGTTTGCCTTTTCGGGAACAGGCTCTGCCGAGGATGCGCACCGTGAGAGATTGCGTCTCTGGGCAAGCAGAGATTCCCAGTGCGGTTGTGCCTGTGAATAGGCTGCAGGGGGAAGGTGAAGACCAGCAAGAGCTTTCAGGGCTGCCACCTTCCGTGTGGGACAAGGAGCCGGACGTTTGCCTGTTCTGGAACAGGCTCTGCCGAGGATGCGCACCGTGAGAGATTGCGTCTGTGGGCAAGCAGAGATCCCAAAACCTGTTGTGCCTGTGAATAGGCTGCAGGGGGAAGGTGAAGACCAGCAAGAGCTTTCCGGGCTGCCACCTTCCGTGTGGGACAAGGAGCCGGACGTTTGCCTTTTCGGGAACAGGCTCTGCCGAGGATGCGCACCGTGAGATGTTCCTTCTCTGGGCAAGCACAGATCCCAAAACCTGTTGTGCCTGTGAATAGGCTGCAGGGGGAAGGTGAAGACCAGCAACAGTTTTCAGGGCTGCCACCTTCTGTGTGGGACAAGGTGCCGGACGTTTGCCTTTTCGGGAACAGGCTCTGCCGAGGATGCGCACCGTGAGAGATTGCGTCTTTGGGAAAGCAGAGATTCCCAGTGCGGTTGTGCCTGTGAATAGGCTGCAGGGGGAAGGTGAAGACCAGCAAGATCTTTCCGGGCTGCCACCTTCCGTGTGGGACAAGGAGCCGGACGTTTGCCTTTTCGGGAACAGGTTCTGCTGAGGATGCGCACCGTGAGAGATTGCGTCTTTGGGAAAGCAGAGATTCCCAGTGCGGTTGTGCCTGTGAATAGGCTGCAGGGGGAAGGTGAAGACCAGCAAGAGCTTTCAGGGCTGCCACCTTCCGTGTGGGACAAGGAGCCGGACGTTTGCCTTTTCGGGAACAGGCTCTGCCGAGGATGCGCACCGTGAGATGTTCCTTCTCTGGGCAAGCAGAGATCCCAAAACCTGTTGTGCCTGTGAATAGGCTGCAGGGGGAAGGTGAAGACCAGCAAGAGCTTTCAGGGCTGCCACCTTCCGTGTGGGACAAGGAGCCGGACGTTTGCCTTTTCGGGAAAAGGCTCTGCCGAGGATGCGCACCGTGAGGGATTGCGTCTTTGGGAAAGCAGAGATTCCCAGTGCGGTTGTGCTTGTGAATAGGCTGCAGGGGGAAGGTGAAGACCAGCAAGAGCTTTCAGGGCTGCCACCTTCCGTGTGGGACAAGGAGCCGGACGTTTGCCTTTTCGGGAACAGGCTCTGCCGAGGATGCGCACCGTGAGAGATTGCGTCTCTGGGAAAGCAGAGATTCCCAGTGCGGTTGTGCCTGTGAATAGGCTGCAGGGGGAAGGTGAAGACCAGCAACAGCTTTCCGGGCTGCCACCTTCCGTGTGGGACAAGGAGCCGGACGTTTGCCTGTTCTGGAACAGGCTCTGCCGAGGATGCGCACCGTGAGAGATTGCGTCTCTGGGCAAGCACAGATCCCAAAACCTGTTGTGCCTGTGAATAGGCTGCAGGGGGAAGGTGAAGACCAGCAAGAGCTTTCAGGGCTGCCACCTTCCATGTGGGACAAGGAGCCGGACGTTTGCCTTTTCGGGAACAGGCTCTGCCGAGGATGCGCACCGTGAGAGATTGCGTCTCTGGGCAAGCACAGATCCCCAAACCTGTTGTGCCTGTGAATAGGCTGCAGGGGGAAGGTGAAGACCAGCAACAGCTTTCAGGGCTGCCACCTTCCGTGTGGGACAAGGAGCCGGACGTTTGCCTTTTCGGGAACAGGCTCTGCCGAGGATGCGCACCGTGAGGGATTGCGTCTTTGGGAAAGCAGAGATTCCCAGTGCGGTTGTGCCTGTGAATAGGCTGCAGGGGGAAGGTGAAGACCAGCAACAGCTTTCAGGGCTGCCACCTTCCGTGTGGGACAAGGAGCCGGACGTTTGCCTTTTCGGGAACAGGCTCTGCCGAGGATGCGCACCGTGAGAGATTGCGTCTCTGGGAAAGCGGAGATTCCCAGTGCGGTTGTGCCTGTGAATAGGCTGCAGGGGGAAGGTGAAGACCAGCAAGAGCTTTCAGGGCTGCCACCTTTCGTGTGGGACAAGGAGCCGGACGTTTGCCTGTTCTGGAACAGGCTCTGCCGAGGATGCGCACCGTGAGAGATTGCGTCTCTGGGCAAGCACAGATACCAAAACCTGTTGTGCCTGTGAATAGGCTGCAGGGGGAAGGTGAAGACCAGCAAGAGCTTTCAGGGCTGCCACCTTCCGTGTGGGACAAGGAGCCGGACGTTTGCCTTTTCAGGAACAGGCTCTGCCGAGGATGCGCACCGTGAGATGTTCCTTCTCTGGGCAAGCAGAGATCCCAAAACCTGTTGTGCCTGTGAATAGGCTGCAGGGGGAAGGTGAAGACCAGCAAGAGCTTTCAGGGCTGCCACCTTCCGTGTGGGACAAGGAGCCGGACGTTTGCCTTTTCGGGAACAGGCTCTGCCGAGGATGCGCACCGTGAGGGATTGCGTCTTTGGGAAAGCAGAGATTCCCAGTGCGGTTGTGCCTGTGAATAGGCTGGAGGGGGAAGGTGAAGACCAGCAACAGCTTTCAGGGCTGCCACCTTCCGTGTGGGACAAGGAGCCGGACGTTTGCCTTTTCGGGAACAGGCTCTGCCGAGGATGCACACCGTGAGAGATTGCGTCTCTGGGCAAGCAGAGATTCCCAGTGCGGCTGTGCCTGTGAATAGGCTGCAGGGGGAAGGTGAAGACCAGCAAGAGCTTTCAGGGCTGCCACCTTCCGTGTGGGACAAGGAGCCGGACGTTTGCCTGTTCTGGAACTGGCTCTGCCGAGGATGCGCACCGTGAGAGATTGCGTCTGTGGGCAAGCAGAGATCCCAAAACCTGTTGTGCCTGTGAATAGGCTGCAGGGGGAAGGTGAAGACCAGCAAGAGCTTTCAGGGCTGCCACCTTCCGTGTGGGACAAGGAGCCGGACGTTTGCCTTTTCGGGAACAGGCTCTGCCGAGGATGCGCACCGTGAGAGATTGCGTCTCTGGGCAAGCACAGATCCCCAAACCTGTTGTGCCTGTGAATAGGCTGCAGGGGGAAGGTGAAGACCAGCAACAGCTTTCAGGGCTGCCACCTTCCGTGTGGGACAAGGAGCCGGACGTTTGCCTTTTCGGGAACAGGCTCTGCCGAGGATGCGCACCGTGAGGGATTGCGTCTTTGGGAAAGCAGAGATTCCCAGTGCGGTTGTGCCTGTGAATAGGCTGCAGGGGGAAGGTGAAGACCAGCAAGAGCTTTCCGGGCTGCCACCTTCCGTGTGGGACAAGGAGCCGGACGTTTGCCTTTTCGGGAACAGGCTCTGCCGAGGATGCGCACCGTGAGAGATTGCGTCTCTGGGAAAGCGGAGATTCCCAGTGCGGTTGTGCCTGTGAATAGGCTGCAGGGGGAAGGTGAAGACCAGCAAGAGCTTTCAGGGCTGCCACCTTCCGTGTGGGACAAGGAGCCGGACGTTTGCCTGTTCTGGAACAGGCTCTGCCGAGGATGCGCACCGTGAGAGATTGCGTCTCTGGGCAAGCACAGATACCAAAACCTGTTGTGCCTGTGAATAGGCTGCAGGGGGAAGGTGAAGACCAGCAAGAGCTTTCCGGGCTGCCACCTTCCGTGTGGGACAAGGAGCCGGACGTTTGCCTTTTCAGGAACAGGCTCTGCCGAGGATGCGCACCGTGAGATGTTCCTTCTCTGGGCAAGCACAGATCCCAAAACCTGTTGTGCCTGTGAATAGGCTGCAGGGGGAAGGTGAAGACCAGCAAGAGCTTTCAGGGCTGCCACCTTCCGTGTGGGACAAGGAGCCGGACGTTTGCCTTTTCGGGAACAGGCTCTGCCGAGGATGCGCACCGTGAGGGATTGCGTCTTTGGGAAAGCAGAGATTCCCAGTGCGGTTGTGCCTGTGAATAGGCTGCACGGGGAAGGTGAAGACCAGCAAGAGCTTTCAGGGCTGCCACCTTCCGTGTGGGACAAGGAGCCGGACGTTTGCCTTTTCGGGAACAGGCTCTGCCGAGGATGCACACCGTGAGAGATTGCGTCTCTGGGCAAGCAGAGATTCCCAGTGCGGTTGTGCCTGTGAATAGGCTGCAGGGGGAAGGTGAAGACCAGCAAGAGCTTTCAGGGCTGCCACCTTCCGTGTGGGACAAGGAGCCGGACGTTTGCCTGTTCTGGAACAGGCTCTGCCGAGGATGCGCACCGTGAGAGATTGCGTCTGTGGGCAAGCAGAGATCCCAAAACCTGTTGTGCCTGTGAATAGGCTGCAGGGGGAAGGTGAAGACCAGCAAGAGCTTTCAGGGCTGCCACCTTCCGTGTGGGACAAGGAGCCGGACGTTTGCCTTTTCGGGAACAGGCTCTGCCGAGGATGCGCACCGTGAGATGTTCCTTCTCTGGGCAAGCACAGATCCCAAAACCTGTTGTGCCTGTGAATAGGCTGCAGGGGGAAGGTGAAGACCAGCAACAGTTTTCAGGGCTGCCACCTTCTGTGTGGGACAAGGTGCCGGACGTTTGCCTTTTCGGGAACAGGCTCTGCCGAGGATGCGCACCGTGAGAGATTGCGTCTTTGGGAAAGCAGAGATTCCCAGTGCGGTTGTGCCTGTGAATAGGCTGCAGGGGGAAGGTGAAGACCAGCAAGATCTTTCCGGGCTGCCACCTTCCGTGTGGGACAAGGAGCCGGACGTTTGCCTTTTCGGGAACAGGCTCTGCCGAGGATGCGCACCGTGAGAGATTGCGTCTTTGGGAAAGCAGAGATTCCCAGTGCGGTTGTGCCTGTGAATAGGCTGCAGGGGGAAGGTGAAGACCAGCAAGAGCTTTCAGGGCTGCCACCTTCCGTGTGGGACAAGGAGCCGGACGTTTGCCTTTTCGGGAACAGGCTCTGCCGAGGATGCGCACCATGAGATGTTCCTTCTCTGGGCAAGCAGAGATCCCCAAAGCTGTTGTGCCTGTGAATAGGCTGCAGGGGGAAGGTGAAGACCAGCAAGAGCTTTCAGGGCTGCCACCTTCCGTGTGGGACAAGGAGCCGGACGTTTGCCTTTTTGGGAAAAGGCTCTGCCGAGGATGCGCACCGTGAGAGATTGCGTCTCTGGGAAAGCAGAGATTCCCAGTGCGGTTGTGCCTGTGAATAGGCTGCAGGGGGAAGGTGAAGACCAGCAAGAGCTTTCAGGGCTGCCACCTTCCGTGTGGGACAAGGAGCCGGACGTTTGCCTTTTCGGGAACAGGCTCTGCCGAGGATGCGCACCGTGAGAGATTGCGTCTCTGGGAAAGCAGAGATTCCCAGTGCGGTTGTGCCTGTGAATAGGCTGCAGGGGGAAGGTGAAGACCAGCAACAGCTTTCAGGGCTGCCACCTTCCGTGTGGGACAAGGAGCCGGACGTTTGCCTTTTCGGGAACAGGCTCTGCCGAGGATGCGCACCGTGAGATGTTCCGTCTCTGGGCAAGCACAGATCCCAAAACCTGTTGTGCCTGTGAATAGGCTGCAGGGGGAAGGTGAAGACCAGCAAGAGCTTTCAGGGCTGCCACCTTCCGTGTGGGACAAGGAGCCGGACGTTTGCCTTTTCAGGAACAGGCTCTGCCGAGGATGCGCACCGTGAGGGATTGCGTCTCTGGGAATGCAGGGATCCCAAAACCTGTTGTGCCTGTGAATAGGCTGCAGGGGGAAGGTGAAGACCAGCAAGAGCTTTCAGGGCTGCCACCTTCCGTGTGGGACAAGGAGCTGGACGTTTGCCTTTTCGGGAACAGGCTCTGCCGAGGATGCGCACCGTGAGGGATTGCGTCTCTGGGAAAGCAGAGATTCCCAGTGCGGTTGTGCCTGTGAATAGGCTGCAGGGGGAAGGTGAAGACCAGCAACAGCTTTCAGGGCTGCCACCTTCCGTGTGGGACAAGGAGCCGGACGTTTGCCTGTTCTGGAACAGGCTCTGCCGAGGATGCGCACCGTGAGATGTTCCTTCTCTGGGCAAGCACAGATCCCAAAACCTGTTGTGCCTGTGAATAGGCTGCAGGGGGAAGGTGAAGACCAGCAAGAGCTTTCCGGGCTGCCACCTTCCGTGTGGGACAAGGAGCCGGACGTTTGCCTTTTCGGGAACAGGCTCTGCCGAGGATGCGCACCGTGAGATGTTCCGTCTCTGGGCAAGCAGGGATCCCAAAACCTGTTGTGCCTGTGAATAGGCTGCAGGGGGAAGGTGAAGACCAGCAAGAGCTTTCCGGGCTGCCACCTTCCGTGTGGGACAAGGAGCCGGACGTTTGCCTTTTCGGGAACAGGCTCTGCCGAGGATGCGCACCGTGAGATGTTCCGTCTCTGGGCAAGCACAGATCCCAAAACCTGTTGTGCCTGTGAATAGGCTGCAGGGGGAAGGTGAAGACCAGCAAGAGCTTTCAGGGCTGCCACCTTCCGTGTGGGACAAGGAGCCGGACGTTTGCATTTTCGGGAACAGGCTCTGCCGAGGATGCGCACCGTGAGATGTTCCTTCTCTGGGCAAGCACAGATCTCAAAACCTGTTGTGCCTGTGAATAGGCTGCAGGGGGAAGGTGAAGACCAGCAAGAGCTTTCAGGGCTGCCACCTTCCGTGTGGGACAAGGAGCCGGACGTTTGCCTTTTTGGGAACAGGCTCTGCCGAGGATGCGCACTGTGAGATGTTCCGTCTCTGGGCAAGCACAGATCCCAAAACCTGTTGTGCCTGTGAAAAGGCTGCACGGGGAAGGTGAAGACCAGCAAGAGCTTTCAGGGCTGCCACCTTCCGTGTGGGACAAGGAGCCGGACGTTTGCCTTTTCGGGAACAGGCTCTGCCGAGGATGCGCACCGTGAGATGTTCCTTCTCTGGGCAAGCAGAGATCCCAAAACCTGTTGTGCCTGTGAATAGGCTGCAGGGGGAAGGTGAAGACCAGCAACAGCTTTCAGGGCTGCCACCTTCCGTGTGGGACAAGGAGCCGGACGTTTGCCTTTTCGGGAACAGGCTCTGCCGAGGATGCGCACCGTGAGATGTTCCTTCTCTGGGCAAGCACAGATCCCCAAAGCTGTTGTGCCTGTGAATAGGCTGCAGGGGGAAGGTGAAGACCAGCAACAGCTTTCCGGGCTGCCACCTTCCGTGTGGGACAAGGAGCCGGACGTTTGCCTTTTTGGGAACAAGCTCTGCCGAGGATGCGCACCGTGAGATGTTTCTTCTCTGGGCAAGCACAGATCCCAAAACCTGTTGTGCCTGTGAATAGGCTGCAGGGGGAAGGTGAAGACCAGCAAGAGCTTTCAGGGCTGCCACCTTCCGTGTGGGACAAGGAGCCGGACGTTTGCCTTTTCGGGAACAAGCTCTGCCGAGGATGCGCACCGTGAGATGTTCCTTCTCTGGGCAAGCACAGATCCCAAAACCTGTTGTGCCTGTGAATAGGCTGCAGGGGGAAGGTGAAGACCAGCAAGAGCTTTCAGGGCTGCCACCTTCCGTGTGGGACAAGGAGCCGGACGTTTGCCTTTTCGGGAACAGGCTCTGCCGAGGATGCGCACCGTGAGGGGTTGCGTCTCTGGGAAAGCAGGGATCCCAAAACCTGTTGTGCCTGTGAATAGGCTGCAGGGGGAAGGTGAAGACCAGCAAGAGCTTTCCGGGCTGCCACCTTCCGTGTGGGACAAGGAGCCGGACGTTTGCCTTTTTGGGAACAAGCTCTGCCGAGGATGCGCACCGTGAGATGTTCCTTCTCTGGGCAAGCACAGATCCCAAAACCTGTTGTGCCTGTGAATAGGCTGCAGGGGGAAGGTGAAGACCAGCAAGAGCTTTCAGGGCTGCCACCTTCCGTGTGGGACAAGGAGCCGGACGTTTGCCTTTTCGGGAACAGGCTCTGCCGAGGATGCGCACCGTGAGATGTTCCGTCTCTGGGCAAGCAGAGATCCCAAAACCTGTTGTGCCTGTGAATAGGCTGCAGGGGGAAGGTGAAGACCAGCAAGAGCTTTCAGGGCTGCCACCTTCCGTGTGGGACAAGGAGCCGGACGTTTGCCTTTTCGGGAACAGGCTCTGCCGAGGATGCGCACCGTGAGATGTTCCTTCTCTGGGCAAGCACAGATCCCAAAACCTGTTGTGCCTGTGAATAGGCTGCAGGGGGAAGGTGAAGACCAGCAACAGCTTTCCGGGCTGCCACCTTCCGTGTGGGACAAGGAGCCGGACGTTTGCCTTTTCGGGAACAGGCTGGGCCGAGGATGCGCACCGTGAGATGTTCCTTCTCTGGGCAAGCACAGATCCCAAAACCTGTTGTGCCTGTGAATAGGCTGCAGGGGGAAGGTGAAGACCAGCAAGAGCTTTCAGGGCTGCCACCTTCCGTGTGGGACAAGGAGCCGGACGTTTGCCTTTTCGGGAACAGGCTCTGCCGAGGATGCGCACCGTGAGATGTTCCGTCTCTGGGCAAGCACAGATCCCAAAACCTGTTGTGCCTGTGAATAGGCTGCAGGGGGAAGGTGAAGACCAGCAACAGCTTTCCGGGCTGCCACCTTCCGTGTGGGACAAGGAGCCGGACGTTTGCCTTTTCGGGAACAGGCTCTGCCGAGGATGCGCACCGTGAGGGGCTGCGTCTCTGGGAAAGCAGGGATCCCAAAACCTGTTGTGCCTGTGAATAGGCTGCACGGGGAAGGTGAAGACCAGCAAGAGCTTTCAGGGCTGCCACCTTCCGTGTGGGACAAGGAGCCGGACGTTTGCCTTTTCGGGAACAGGCTCTGCCGAGGATGCGCACCGTGAGATGTTCCTTCTCTGGGCAAGCACAGATCCCAAAACCTGTTGTGCCTGTGAATAGGCTGCAGGGGGAAGGTGAAGACCAGCAAGAGCTTTCAGGGCTGCCACCTTCCGTGTGGGACAAGGAGCCGGACGTTTGCCTTTTCGGGAACAGGCTCTGCCGAGGATGCGCACCGTGAGGGATTGCGTCTTTGGGAAAGCAGAGATTCCCAGTGCGGTTGTGCCTGTGAATAGGCTGCACGGGGAAGGTGAAGACCAGCAAGAGCTTTCAGGGCTGCCACCTTCCGTGTGGGACAAGGAGCCGGACGTTTGCCTTTTCGGGAACAGGCTCTGCCGAGGATGCGCACCGTGAGAGATTGCGTCTTTGGGAAAGCAGAGATTCCCAGTGCGGTTGTGCCTGTGAATAGGCTGCACGGGGAAGGTGAAGACCAGCAACAGCTTTCCGGGCTGCCACCTTCCGTGTGGGACAAGGAGCCGGACGTTTGCCTGTTCTGGAACAGGCTCTGCCGAGGGTGCGCACCGTGAGATGTTCCTTCTCTGGGCAAGCACAGATCCCAAAACCTGTTGTGCCTGTGAATAGGCTGCAGGGGGAAGGTGAAGACCAGCAACAGCTTTCCGGGCTGCCACCTTCCGTGTGGGACAAGGAGCCGGACGTTTGCCTTTTCGGGAACAGGCTCTGCCGAGGATGCGCACCGTGAGAGATTGCGTCTTTGGGAAAGCAGAGATTCCCAGTGCGGTTGTGCCTGTGAATAGGCTGCAGGGGGAAGGTGAAGACCAGCAAGAGCTTTCAGGGCTGCCACCTTCCGTGTGGGACAAGGAGCCGGACGTTTGCCTTTTCGGGAACAGGCTCTGCCGAGGATGCGCACCGTGAGAGATTGCGTCTCTGGGAAAGCAGAGATTCCCAGTGCGGTTGTGCCTGTGAATAGGCTGCACGGGGAAGGTGAAGACCAGCAAGAGCTTTCAGGGCTGCCACCTTCCGTGTGGGACAAGGAGCCGGACGTTTGCCTTTTCGGGAACAGGCTCTGCCGAGGATGCGCACCGTGAGATGTTCCGTCTCTGGGCAAGCACAGATCCCCAAACCTGTTGTGCCTGTGAATAGGCTGCAGGGGGAAGGTGAAGACCAGCAAGAGCTTTCAGGGCTGCCACCTTCCGTGTGGGACAAGGAGCCGGACATTTGCCTTTTCGGGAACAGGCTCTGCCGAGGATGCGCACCGTGAGATGTTCCTTCTCTGGGCAAGCAGAGATCCCAAAACCTGTTGTGCCTGTGAATAGGCTGCAGGGGGAAGGTGAAGACCAGCAAGAGCTTTCAGGGCTGCCACCTTCCGTGTGGGACAAGGAGCCGGACGTTTGCCTTTTCGGGAACAGGCTCTGCCGAGGATGCGCACCGTGAGATGTTCCTTCTCTGGGCAAGCAGAGATCCCAAAACCTGTTGTGCCTGTGAATAGGCTGCAGGGGGAAGGTGACGACCAGCAAGAGCTTTCAGGGCTGCCACCTTCCGTGTGGGACAAGGAGCCGGACGTTTGCCTTTTCGGGAACAGGCTCTGCCGAGGATGCGCACCGTGAGATGTTCCTTCTCTGGGCAAGCAGAGATCCCAAAACCTGTTGTGCCTGTGAATAGGCTGCAGGGGGAAGGTGAAGACCAGCAACAGCTTTCCGGGCTGCCACCTTCCGTGTGGGACAAGGAGCCGGACGTTTGCCTTTTCGGGAACAGGCTCTGCCGAGGATGCGCACCGTGAGATGTTCCGTCTCTGGGGAAGCACAGATCCCAAAACCTGTTGTGCCTGTGAATAGGCTGCAGGGGGAAGGTGAAGACCAGCAACAGCTTTCCGGGCTGCCACCTTCCGTGTGGGACAAGGAGCCGGACGTTTGCCTTTTCGGGAACAGGCTCTGCCGAGGATGCGCACCGTGAGGGGTTGCGTCTCTGGGAAAGCAGGGATCCCAAAACCTGTTGTGCCTGTGAATAGGCTGCAGGGGGA
This sequence comes from Haliaeetus albicilla, assembly GCF_947461875.1. NCBI lineage: Eukaryota > Metazoa > Chordata > Aves > Accipitriformes > Accipitridae > Haliaeetus > Haliaeetus albicilla. The sequence continues at coordinate 600,263 of NW_027212431.1, read as the reverse complement.
AGGTGAAGACCAGCAAGAGCTTTCAGGGCTGCCACCTTCCGTGTGGGACAAGGAGCCGGACGTTTGCCTTTTCGGGAACAGGCTCTGCCGAGGATGCGCACCGTGAGATGTTCCTTCTCTGGGCAAGCACAGATCCCAAAACCTGTTGTGCCTGTGAATAGGCTGCAGGGGGAAGGTGAAGACCAGCAAGAGCTTTCAGGGCTGCCACCTTCCGTGTGGGACAAGGAGCCGGACGTTTGCCTTTTCAGGAACAGGCTCTGCCGAGGATGCGCACCGTGAGGGATTGCGTCTTTGGGAAAGCAGAGATTCCCAGTGCGGTTGTGCCTGTGAATAGGCTGCAGGGGGAAGGTGAAGACCAGCAAGAGCTTTCAGGGCTGCCACCTTCCGTGTGGGACAAGGAGCCGGACGTTTGCCTTTTCGGGAACAGGCTCTGCCGAGGATGCGCACCGTGAGAGATTGCGTCTCTGGGAAAGCAGAGATTCCCAGTGCGGTTGTGCCTGTGAATAGGCTGCAGGGGGAAGGTGAAGACCAGCAAGAGCTTTCCGGGCTGCCACCTTCCGTGTGGGACAAGGAGCCGGACGTTTGCCTTTTCGGGAACAGGCTCTGCTGAGGGTGCGCACCGTGAGATGTTCCTTCTCTGGGCAAGCACAGATCCCAAAACCTGTTGTGCCTGTGAATAGGCTGCAGGGGGAAGGTGAAGACCAGCAAGAGCTTTCAGGGCTGCCACCTTCCGTGTGGGACAAGGAGCCGGACGTTTGCCTTTTCGGGAACAGGCTCTGCCGAGGATGCGCACCGTGAGAGATTGCGTCTTTGGGAAAGCAGAGATTCCCAGTGCGGTTGTGCCTGTGAATAGGCTGCAGGGGGAAGGTGAAGACCAGCAAGAGCTTTCCGGGCTGCCACCTTCCGTGTGGGACAAGGAGCCGGACGTTTGCCTTTTCGGGAACAGGCTCTGCCGAGGATGCGCACCGTGAGAGATTGCGTCTCTGGGAAAGCAGAGATTCCCAGTGCGGTTGTGCCTGTGAATAGGCTGCAGGGGGAAGGTGAAGACCAGCAAGAGCTTTCAGGGCTGCCACCTTCCGTGTGGGACAAGGAGCCGGACGTTTGCCTTTTCGGGAACAGGCTCTGCCGAGGATGCGCACCGTGAGATGTTCCGTCTCTGGGCAAGCACAGATCCCAAAACCTGTTGTGCCTGTGAATAGGCTGCAGGGGGAAGGTGAAGACCAGCAAGAGCTTTCCGGGCTGCCACCTTCCGTGTGGGACAAGGAGCCGGACGTTTGCCTTTTCGGGAACAGGCTCTGCCGAGGATGCGCACCGTGAGATGTTCCTTCTCTGGGCAAGCACAGATCCCAAAACCTGTTGTGCCTGTGAATAGGCTGCAGGGGGAAGGTGAAGACCAGCAAGAGCTTTCAGGGCTGCCACCTTCCGTGTGGGACAAGGAGCCGGACGTTTGCCTTTTCGGGAACAGGCTCTGCCGAGGATGCGCACCGTGAGGGATTGCGTCATTGGGAAAGCAGAGATTCCCAGTGCGGTTGTGCCTGTGAATAGGCTGCAGGGGGAAGGTGAAGACCAGCAAGAGCTTTCAGGGCTGCCACCTTCCGTGTGGGACAAGGAGCCGGACGTATGCCTTTTCGGGAACAGGCTCTGCCGAGGATGCGCACCGTGAAAGATTGCGTCTTTGGGAAAGCAGAGATTCCCAGTTCGGTTGTGCCTGTGAATAGGCTGCAGGGGGAAGGTGAAGACCAGCAAGAGCTTTCAGGGCTGCCACCTTCCGTGTGGGACAAGGAGCCGGACGTTTGCCTTTTCGGGAACAGGCTCTGCCGAGGATGCGCACCGTGAGATGTTCCTTCTCTGGGCAAGCAGAGATCCCAAAACCTGTTGTGCCTGTGAATAGCCTGCAGGGGGAAGGTGACGACCAGCAAGAGCTTTCAGGGCTGCCACCTTCCGTGTGGGACAAGGAGCCGGACGTTTGCCTTTTCGGGAACAGGCTCTGCCGAGGATGCGCACCGTGAGAGATTGCGTCTCTGGGAAAGCAGGGATCCCAAAACCTGTTGTGCCTTTGAATAGGCTGCAGGGGGAAGGTGAAGACCAGCAACAGCTTTCAGGGCTGCCACCTTCCGTGTGGGACAAGGAGCCGGACGTTTGCCTTTTTGGGAACAAGCTCTGCCGAGGATGCGCACCGTGAGATGTTCCTTCTCTGGGCAAGCACAGATCCCAAAACCTGTTGTGCCTGTGAATAGGCTGCAGGGGGAAGGTGAAGACCAGCAACAGCTTTCAGGGCTGCCACCTTCCGTGTGGGACAAGGAGCCGGACGTTTGCCTTTTCGGGAACAGGCTCTGCCGAGGATGCGCACCGTGAGATGTTCCTTCTCTGGGCAAGCACAGATCCCAAAACCTGTTGTGCCTGTGAATAGGCTGCAGGGGGAAGGTGAAGACCAGCAAGAGCTTTCAGGGCTGCCACCTTCCGTGTGGGACAAGGAGCCGGACGTTTGCCTTTTCAGGAACAGGCTCTGCCGAGGATGCGCACCGTGGGAGATTGCGTCTCTGGGAAAGCAGGGATCCCAAAACCTGTTGTGCCTGTGAATAGGCTGCACGGGGAAGGTGAAGACCAGCAAGAGCTTTCAGGACTGCCACCTTCCGTGTGGGACAAGGAGCCGGACGTTTGCCTTTTCGGGAACAGGCTCTGCCGAGGATGCGCACCGTGAGATGTTCCTTCTCTGGGCAAGCAGAGATCCCAAAACCTGTTGTGCCTGTGAATAGGCTGCAGGGGGAAGGTGAAGACCAGCAAGAGCTTTCAGGGCTGCCACCTTCCGTGTGGGACAAGGAGCCGGACGTTTGCCTTTTCGGGAACAGGCTCTGCCGAGGATGCGCACCGTGAGATGTTCCTTCTCTGGGCAAGCACAGATCCCCAAACCTGTTGTGCCTGTGAATAGGCAGCAGGGGGAAGGTGAAGACCAGCAACAGCTTTCCGGGCTGCCACCTTCCGTGTGGGACAAGGAGCCGGACGTTTGCCTTTTCGGGAACAGGCTCTGCCGAGGATGCGCACCGTGAGGGGTTGCGTCTCTGGGAAAGCAGGGATCCCAAAACCTGTTGTGCCTGTGAATAGGCTGCAGGGGGAAGGTGAAGACCAGCAAGAGCTTTCAGGGCTGCCACCTTCCGTGTGGGACAAGGAGCCGGACGTTTGCCTTTTCGGGAACAGGCTCTGCCGAGGATGCGCACCGTGAGGGATTGCGTCTTTGGGAAAGCAGAGATTCCCAGTGCGGTTGTGCCTGTGAATAGGCTGCACGGGGAAGGTGAAGACCAGCAAGAGCTTTCAGGGCTGCCACCTTCCGTGTGGGACAAGGAGCCGGACGTTTGCCTTTTCGGGAACAGGCTCTGCCGAGGATGCGCACCGTGAGAGATTGCGTCTCTGGGAAAGCAGAGATTCCCAGTGCGGTTGTGCCTGTGAATAGGCTGCAGGGGGAAGGTGAAGACCAGCAAGAGCTTTCAGGGCTGCCACCTTCCGTGTGGGACAAGGAGCCGGACGTTTGCCTGTTCTGGAACAGGCTCTGCTGAGGGTGCGCACCGTGAGATGTTCCTTCTCTGGGCAAGCACAGATCCCAAAACCTGTTGTGCCTGTGAATAGGCTGCAGGGGGAAGGTGAAGACCAGCAAGAGCTTTCAGGGCTGCCACCTTCCGTGTGGGACAAGGAGCCGGACGTTTGCCTTTTCGGGAACAGGCTCTGCCGAGGATGCGCACCGTGAGAGATTGCGTCTCTGGGAAAGCAGAGATTCCCAGTGCGGTTGTGCCTGTGAATAGGCTGCAGGGGGAAGGTGAAGACCAGCAAGAGCTTTCAGGGCTGCCACCTTCCGTGTGGGACAAGGAGCCGGACGTTTGCCTTTTCGGGAACAGGCTCTGCCGAGGATGCGCACCGTGAGATGTTCCGTCTCTGGGCAAGCACAGATCCCAAAACCTGTTGTGCCTGTGAATAGGCTGCAGGGGGAAGGTGAAGACCAGCAAGAGCTTTCCGGGCTGCCACCTTCCGTGTGGGACAAGGAGCCGGACGTTTGCCTTTTCGGGAACAGGCTCTGCCGAGGATGCGCACCGTGAGATGTTCCTTCTCTGGGCAAGCACAGATCCCAAAACCTGTTGTGCCTGTGAATAGGCTGCAGGGGGAAGGTGAAGACCAGCAAGAGCTTTCAGGGCTGCCACCTTCCGTGTGGGACAAGGAGCCGGACGTTTGCCTTTTCGGGAACAGGCTCTGCCGAGGATGCGCACCGTGAGGGATTGCGTCATTGGGAAAGCAGAGATTCCCAGTGCGGTTGTGCCTGTGAATAGGCTGCAGGGGGAAGGTGAAGACCAGCAAGAGCTTTCAGGGCTGCCACCTTCCGTGTGGGAAAAGGAGCCGGACATATGCCTTTTCGGGAACAGGCTCTGCCGAGGATGCGCACCGTGAAAGATTGCGTCTCTGGGAAAGCAGAGATTCCCAGTGCGGTTGTGCCTGTGAATAGGCTGCAGGGGGAAGGTGAAGACCAGCAAGAGCTTTCAGGGCTGCCACCTTCCGTGTGGGACAAGGAGCCGGACGTTTGCCTTTTCGGGAACAGGCTCTGCCGAGGATGCGCACCGTGAGATGTTCCTTCTCTGGGCAAGCAGAGATCCCAAAACCTGTTGTGCCTGTGAATAGCCTGCAGGGGGAAGGTGACGACCAGCAAGAGCTTTCAGGGCTGCCACCTTCCGTGTGGGACAAGGAGCCGGACGTTTGCCTTTTCGGGAACAGGCTCTGCTGAGGATGCGCACCGTGAGGGGTTGCGTCTCTGGGAAAGCAGGGATCCCAAAACCTGTTGTGCCTTTGAATAGGCTGCAGGGGGAAGGTGAAGACCAGCAACAGCTTTCAGGGCTGCCACCTTCCGTGTGGGACAAGGAGCCGGACGTTTGCCTTTTCGGGAACAGGCTCTGCCGAGGATGCGCACCGTGAGATGTTCCTTCTCTGGGCAAGCACAGATCCCAAAACCTGTTGTGCCTGTGAATAGGCTGCAGGGGGAAGGTGAAGACCAGCAAGAGCTTTCAGGGCTGCCACCTTCCGTGTGGGACAAGGAGCCGGACGTTTGCCTTTTCAGGAACAGGCTCTGCCGAGGATGCGCACCGTGGGAGATTGCGTCTCTGGGAAAGCAGGGATCCCAAAACCTGTTGTGCCTGTGAATAGGCTGCACGGGGAAGGTGAAGACCAGCAAGAGCTTTCAGGACTGCCACCTTCCGTGTGGGACAAGGAGCCGGACGTTTGCCTTTTCGGGAACAGGCTCTGCCGCGGATGCGCACCGTGAGATGTTCCTTCTCTGGGCAAGCAGAGATCCCAAAACCTGTTGTGCCTGTGAATAGGCTGCAGGGGGAAGGTGAAGACCAGCAAGAGCTTTCAGGGCTGCCACCTTCCGTGTGGGACAAGGAGCCGGACGTTTGCCTTTTCGGGAACAGGCTCTGCCGAGGATGCGCACCGTGAGATGTTCCTTCTCTGGGCAAGCACAGATCCCAAAACCTGTTGTGCCTGTGAATAGGCTGCAGGGGGAAGGTGAAGACCAGCAAGAGCTTTCAGGGCTGCCACCTTCCGTGTGGGACAAGGAGCCGGACGTTTGCCTTTTCGGGAACAGGCTCTGCCGAGGATGCGCACCGTGAGAGATTGCGTCTCTGGGAAAGCAGAGATTCCCAGTGCGGTTGTGCCTGTGAATAGGCTGCAGGGGGAAGGTGAAGACCAGCAACAGCTTTCAGGGCTGCCACCTTCCGTGTGGGACATGGAACCGGACGTTTGCCTGTTCTGGAACAGGCTCTGCCGAGGATGCGCACCGTGAGATGTTCCTTCTCTGGGCAAGCACAGATCCCAAAACCTGTTGTGCCTGTGAATAGGCTGCAGGGGGAAGGTGAAGACCAGCAAGAGCTTTCAGGGCTGCCACCTTCCGTGTGGGACAAGGAGCCGGACGTTTGCCTTTTTGGGAACAAGCTCTGCCGAGGATGCGCACCGTGAGATGTTCCTTCTCTGGGCAAGCACAGATCCCCAAACCTGTTGTGCCTGTGAATAGGCTGCAGGGGGAAGGTGAAGACCAGCAACAGCTTTCCGGGCTGCCACCTTCCGTGTGGGACAAGGAGCCGGACGTTTGCCTTTTCGGGAACAGGCTCTGCCGAGGATGCGCACCGTGAGAGATTGAGTCTCTGGGCAAGCAGAGATCCGAAAACCTGTTGTGCCTGTGAATAGGCTGCAGGGGGAAGGTGAAGACCAGCAAGAGCTTTCAGGGCTGCCACCTTCCGTGTGGGACAAGGAGCCGGACGTTTGCCTTTTCGGGAACAGGCTCTGCCGAGGATGCGCACCGTGAGATGTTCCTTCTCTGGGAAAGCACAGATCCCAAAACCTGTTGTGCCTGTGAATAGGCTGCAGGGGGAAGGTGAAGACCAGCAAGAGCTTTCAGGGCTGCCACCTTCCGTGTGGGACAAGGAGCCGGACGTTTGCCTTTTCGGGAACAAGCTCTGCCGAGGATGCGCACCGTGAGATGTTCCTTCTCTGGGCAAGCACAGATCCCAAAACCTGTTGTGCCTGTGAATAGGCTGCAGGGGGAAGGTGAAGACCAGCAAGAGCTTTCAGGGCTGCCACCTTCCGTGTGGGACAAGGAGCCGGACGTTTGCCTTTTCGGGAACAGGCTCTGCCGAGGATGCGCACCGTGAGATGTTCCTTCTCTGGGCAAGCACAGATCCCAAAACCTGTTGTGCCTGTGAATAGGCTGCAGGGGGAAGGTGAAGACCAGCAAGAGCTTTCAGGGCTGCCACCTTCCGTGTGGGACAAGGAGCCGGACGTTTGCCTTTTCGGGAACAGGCTCTGCCGAGGATGCGCACCGTGAGATGTTCCTTCTCTGGGAAAGCACAGATCCCAAAACCTGTTGTGCCTGTGAATAGGCTGCAGGGGGAAGGTGAAGACCAGCAACAGCTTTCAGGGCTGCCACCTTCCGTGTGGGACAAGGAGCCGGACGTTTGCCTTTTCGGGAACAAGCTCTGCCGAGGATGCGCACCGTGAGATGTTCCTTCTCTGGGCAAGCACAGATCCCAAAACCTGTTGTGCCTGTGAATAGGCTGCAGGGGGAAGGTGAAGACCAGCAAGAGCTTTCAGGGCTGCCACCTTCCGTGTGGGACAAGGAGCCGGACGTTTGCCTTTTCGGGAACAGGCTCTGCCGAGGATGCGCACCGTGAGATGTTCCGTCTCTGGGCAAGCACAGATCCCAAAACCTGTTGTGCCTGTGAATAGGCTGCAGGGGGAAGGTGAAGACCAGCAAGAGCTTTCCGGGCTGCCACCTTCCGTGTGGGACAAGGAGCCGGACGTTTGCCTTTTCGGGAACAGGCTCTGCCGAGGATGCGCACCGTGAGGGGTTGCGTCTCTGGGAAAGCAGGGATCCCAAAACCTGTTGTGCCTGTGAATAGGCTGCACGGGGAAGGTGAAGACCAGCAAGAGCTTTCAGGACTGCCACCTTCCGTGTGGGACAAGGAGCCGGACGTTTGCCTTTTCGGGAACAGGCTCTGCCGAGGATGCGCACCGTGAGATGTTCCTTCTCTGGGCAAGCACAGATCCCAAAACCTGTTGTGCCTGTGAATAGGCTGCAGGGGGAAGGTGAAGACCAGCAAGAGCTTTCAGGGCTGCCACCTTCCGTGTGGGACAAGGAGCCGGACGTTTGCCTTTTCGGGAACAGGCTCTGCCGAGGATGCGCACCGTGAGGGATTGCGTCTTTGGGAAAGCAGAGATTCCCAGTGCGGTTGTGCCTGTGAATAGGCTGCAGGGGGAAGGTGAAGACCAGCAAGAGCTTTCAGGGCTGCCACCTTTCGTGTGGGACAAGGAGCCGGACGTTTGCCTTTTCGGGAACAGGCCCTGCCGAGGATGCGCACCGTGAGAGATTGCGTCTCTGGGAAAGCAGAGATTCCCAGTGCGGTTGTGCCTGTGAATAGGCTGCAGGGGGAAGGTGAAGACCAGCAAGAGCTTTCAGGGCTGCCACCTTCCGTGTGGGACAAGGAGCCGGACGTTTGCCTTTTCGGGAACAGGCTCTGCCGAGGATGCGCACCGTGAGATGTTCCTTCTCTGGGCAAGCACAGATCCCAAAACCTGTTGTGCCTGTGAATAGGCTGCAGGGGGAAGGTGAAGACCAGCAAGAGCTTTCAGGGCTGCCACCTTCCGTGTGGGACAAGGAGCCGGACGTTTGCCTTTTCGGGAACAGGCTCTGCCGAGGATGCGCACCGTGAGGGATTGCGTCTTTGGGAAAGCAGAGATTCCCACTGCGGTTGTGCCTGTGAATAGGCTGCACGGGGAAGGTGAAGACCAGCAACAGCTTTCAGGGCTGCCACCTTCCGTGTGGGACAAGGAGCCGGACGTTTGCCTTTTCGGGAACAGGCTCTGCCGAGGATGCGCACCGTGAGAGATTGCGTCTCTGGGAAAGCAGAGATTCCCAGTGCGGTTGTGCCTGTGAATAGGCTGCAGGGGGAAGGTGAAGACCAGCAAGAGCTTTCAGGGCTGCCACCTTCCGTGTGGGACAAGGAGCCGGACGTTTGCCTTTTCGGGAACAGGCTCTGCCGAGGATGCGCACCGTGAGAGATTGCGTTTCTGGGCAAGCAGAGATCCCCAAACCTGTTGTGCCTGTGAATAGGCTGCAGGGGGAAGGTGAAGACCAGCAGCAGCTTTCAGGGCTGCCACCTTCCGTGTGGGACAAGGAGCCGGACGTTTGCCTTTTCGGGAACAGGCTCTGCAGAGGGTGCGCACCGTGAGATGGTCCTTCTCTGGGCAAGCACAGATCCCCAAACCTGTTGTGCCTGTGAATAGGCTGCAGGGGGAAGGTGAAGACCAGCAAGAGCTTTCAGGGCTGCCACCTTCCGTGTGGGACAAGGAGCCGGACGTTTGCCTTTTCGGGAACAAGCTCTGCCGAGGATGCGCACCGTGAGAGATTGCGTCTTTGGGAAAGCAGAGGTTCCCAGTGCGGTTGTGCCTGTGAATAGGCTGCAGGGGGAAGGTGAAGACCAGCAACAGCTTTCCGGGCTGCCACCTTGCGTGTGGGACAAGGAGCCGGACGTTTGCCTTTTCGGGAATAGGCTCTGCCGAGGATGCGCACCGTGAGAGATTGCGTCTCTGGGAAAGCAGAGATTCCCAGTGCGGTTGTGCCTGTGAATAGGCTGCAGGGGGAAGGTGAAGACCAGCAAGAGCTTTCAGGGCTGCCACCTTCCGTGTGGGACAAGGAGCCGGACGTTTGCCTTTTCGGGAACAGGCTCTGCCGAGGATGCGCACCGTGAGAGATTGCGTGTCTGGGCAAGCAGAGATCCCAAAACCTGTTGTGCCTGTGAATAGGCTGCAGGGGGAAGGTGAAGACCAGCAAGAGCTTTCAGGGCTGCCACCTTCCGTGTGGGACAAGGAGCCGGACGTTTGCCTTTTCGGGAACAGGCTCTGCCGAGGATGCGCACCGTGAGGGATTGCGTCTTTGGGAAAGCAGAGATTCCCAGTGCGGTTGTGCCTGTGAATAGGCTGCAGGGGGAAGGTGAAGACCAGCAAGAGCTTTCCGGGCTGCCACCTTCCGTGTGGGACAAGGAGCCGGACGTTTGCCTTTTCGGGAACAGGCTCTGCCGAGGATGCGCACCGTGAGATGTTCCTTCTCTGGGCAAGCACAGATCCCAAAACCTGTTGTGCCTGTGAATAGGCTGCAGGGGGAAGGTGAAGACCAGCAAGAGCTTTCAGGGCTGCCACCTTCCGTGTGGGACAAGGAGCCGGACGTTTGCCTTTTCGGGAACAGGCTCTGCCGAGGATGCGCACCGTGAGATGTTCCTTCTCTGGGCAAGCAGAGATCCCCAAACCTGTTGTGCCTGTGAATAGGCTGCACGGGGAAGGTGAAGACCAGCAAGAGCTTTCAGGGCTGCCACCTTCCGTGTGGGACAAGGAGCCGGACGTTTGCCTTTTCGGGAACAGGCTCTGCCGAGGATGCGCACCGTGAGATGTTCCTTCTCTGGGCAAGCACAGAGCCCAAAACCTGTTGTGCCTGTGAATAGGCTGCAGGGGGAAGGTGAAGACCAGCAAGAGCTTTCAGGGCTGCCACCTTCCGTGTGGGACAAGGAGCCGGACGTTTGCCTTTTCGGGAACAGGCTCTGCCGAGGATGCGCACCTTGAGGGATTGCGTCTTAGGGAAAGCAGAGATTCCCAGTGCGGTTGTGCCTGTGAATAGGCTGCAGGGGGAAGGTGAAGACCAGCAAGAGCTTTCAGGGCTGCCACCTTCCGTGTGGGACAAGGAGCCGGACGTTTGCCTTTTCGGGAACAGGCTCTGCCGAGGATGCGCACCGTGAGATGTTCCTTCTCTGGGCAAGCACAGATCCCAAAACCTGTTGTGCCTGTGAATAGGCTGCAGGGGGAAGGTGAAGACCAGCAAGAGCTTTCAGGGCTGCCACCTTCCGTGTGGGACAAGGAGCCGGACGTTTGCCTTTTCGGGAACAGGCTCTGCCGAGGATGCGCACCGTGAGATGTTCCTTCTCTGGGCAAGCAGAGATCCCCAAACCTGTTGTGCCTGTGAATAGGCTGCAGGGGGAAGGTGAAGACCAGCAAGAGCTTTCAGGGCTGCCACCTTCCGTGTGGGACAAGGAGCCGGACGTTTGCCTTTTCGGGAACAAGCTCTGCCGAGGATGCGCACCGTGAGGGATTGCGTCTTTGGGAAAGCAGAGATTCCCAGTGCGGTTGTGCCTGTGAATAGGCTGCACGGGGAAGGTGAAGACCAGCAACAGCTTTCAGGGCTGCCACCTTCCGTGTGGGAAAAGGAGCCGGATGTTTGCCTTTCGGGAACAGGCTCTGCCGAGGATGCGCACCGTGAGAGATTGCGTCTCTGGGAAAGCAGAGATTCCCAGTGCGGTTGTGCCTGTGAATAGGCTGCAGGGGGAAGGTGAAGACCAGCAAGAGCTTTCAGGGCTGCCACCTTCCGTGTGGGACAAGGAGCCGGACGTTTGCCTTTTCGGGAACAGGCTCTGCCGAGGATGCGCACCGTGAGATGTTCCTTCTCTGGGCAAGCACAGATCCCAAAACCTGTTGTGCCTGTGAATAGGCTGCAGGGGGAAGGTGAAGACCAGCAAGAGCTTTCAGGGCTGCCACCTTCCGTGTGGGACAAGGAGCCGGACGTTTGCCTTTTCGGGAACAGGCTCTGCCGAGGATGCGCACCGTGAGATGTTCCTTCTCTGGGCAAGCACAGATCCCAAAACCTGTTGTGCCTGTGAATAGGCTGCAGGGGGAAGGTGAAGACCAGCAAGAGCTTTCAGGGCTGCCACCTTCCGTGTGGGACAAGGAGCCGGACGTTTGCCTTTTCGGGAACAGGCTCTGCCGAGGATGCGCACCGTGAGGGATTGCGTCTTTGGGAAAGCAGAGATTCCCAGTGCGGTTGTTCCTGTGAATAGGCTGCAGGGGGAAGGTGAAGACCAGCAACAGCTTTCCGGGCTGCCACCTTCCGTGTGGGACAAGGAGCCGGACGTTTGCCTTTTCGGGAACAGGCTCTGCCGAGGATGCGCACCATGAGAGATTGCGTCTCTGGGAAAGCAGAGATCCCAAAACCTGTTGTGCCTGTGAATAGGCTGCACGGGGAAGGTGAAGACCAGCAAGAGCTTTCAGGGCTGCCACCTTCCGTGTGGGACAAGGAGCCGGACGTTTGCCTTTTCGGGAACAGGCTCTGCCGAGGATGCGCACCGTGAGGGATTGCGTCTTTGGGAAAGCAGAGCTTCCCAGTGCGGTTGTTCCTGTGAATAGGCTGCAGGGGGAAGGTGAAGACCAGCAAGAGCTTTCAGGGCTGCCACCTTCCGTGTGGGACAAGGAGCCGGACGTTTGCCTTTTCGGGAACAGGCTCTGCCGAGGATGCGCACCGTGAGATGTTCCTTCTCTGGGCAAGCACAGATCCCAAAACCTGTTGTGCCTGTGAATAGGCTGCAGGGGGAAGGTGAAGACCAGCAAGAGCTTTCAGGGCTGCCACCTTCCGTGTGGGACAAGGAGCCGGACGTTTGCCTTTTCGGGAACAGGCTCTGCCGAGGATGCGCACCGTGAGGGATTGCGTCTCTGGGAAAGCAGAGATCCCCAAACCTGTTGTGCCTGTGAATAGGCTGCAGGGGGAAGGTGAAGACCAGCAAGAGCTTTCAGGGCTGCCACCTTCCGTGTGGGACAAGGAGCCGGACGTTTGCCTTTTCGGGAACAGGCTCTGCCGAGGATGCGCACCGTGAGATGTTCCTTCTCTGGGCAAGCACAGATCCCAAAACCTGTTGTGCCTGTGAATAGGCTGCAGGGGGAAGGTGAAGACCAGCAAGAGCTTTCAGGGCTGCCACCTTCCGTGTGGGACAAGGAGCCGGACGTTTGCCTTTTCGGGAACAGGCTCTGCCGAGGATGCGCACCGTGAGATGTTCCTTCTCTGGGAAAGCACAGATCCCAAAACCTGTTGTGCCTGTGAATAGGCTGCAGGGGGAAGGTGAAGACCAGCACCAGCTTTCCGGGCTGCCACCTTCCGTGTGGGACAAGGAGCCGGACGTTTGCCTTTTCGGGAACAAGCTCTGCCGAGGATGCGCACCGTGAGATGTTCCTTCTCTGGGCAAGCACAGATCCCCAAACCTGTTGTGCCTGTGAATAGGCTGCAGGGGGAAGGTGAAGACCAGCAAGAGCTTTCCGGGCTGCCACCTTCCGTGTGGGACAAGGAGCCGGACGTTTGCCTTTTCGGGAACAGGCTCTGCCGAGGATGCGCACCGTGAGATGTTCCGTCTCTGGGCAAGCACAGATCCCAAAACCTGTTGTGCCTGTGAATAGGCTGCAGGGGGAAGGTGAAGACCAGCAACAGCTTTCCGGGCTGCCACCTTCCGTGTGGGACAAGGAGCCGGACGTTTGCATTTCGGGAACAGGCTCTGCCGAGGATGCGCACCGTGTGGGGTTGCGTCTCTGGGAAAGCAGGGATCCCAAAACCTGTTGTGCCTGTGAATAGGCTGCACGGGGAAGGTGAAGACCAGCAAGAGCTTTCAGGACTGCCCCCTTCCGTGTGGGACAAGGAGCCGGACGTTTGCCTTTTCGGGAACAGGCTCTGCCGAGGATGCGCACCGTGAGGGATTGCGTCTTTGGGAAAGCAGAGATTCCCAGGGCGGTTGTGCCTGTGAATAGGCTGCACGGGGAAGGTGAAGACCAGCAAGAGCTTTCAGGGCTGCCACCTTTCGTGTGGGACAAGGAGCCGGACGTTTGCCTTTTCGGGAACAGGCTCTGCCGAGGATGCGCACCGTGAGATGTTCCTTCTCTGGGCAAGCACAGATCCCAAAACCTGTTGTGCCTGTGAATAGGCTGCAGGGGGAAGGTGAAGACCAGCAAGAGCTTTCAGGGCTGCCACCTTTCGTGTGGGACAAGGAGCCGGACGTTTGCCTTTTCGGGAACAGGCTCTGCCGAGGATGCGCACCGTGAGAGATTGCGTCTCTGGGAAAGCAGAGATTCCCAGTGCGGTTGTGCCTGTGAATAGGCTGCAGGGGGAAGGTGAAGACCAGCAGCAGCTTTCAGGGCTGCCACCTTCCGTGTGGGACAAGGAGCCGGACGTTTGCCTTTTCGGGAACAGGCTCTGCCGAGGGTGCGCACCGTGAGATGTTCCTTCTCTGGGCAAGCACAGATCCCCAAACCTGTTGTGCCTGTGAATAGGCTGCAGGGGGAAGGTGAAGACCAGCAAGAGCTTTCCGGGCTGCCACCTTCCGTGTGGGACAAGGAGCCGGACGTTTGCCTTTTCGGGAACAAGCTCTGCCGAGGATGCGCACCGTGAGGGATTTCGTCTTTGGGAAAGCAGAGATTCCCAGTGCGGTTGTTCCTGTGAATAGGCTGCAGGGGGAAGGTGAAGACCAGCAAGAGCTTTCAGGGCTGCCACCTTCCGTGTGGGACAAGGAGCCGGACGTTTGCCTTTTCGGGAACAGGCTCTGCCGAGGATGCGCACCGTGAGATGTTCCTTCTCTGGGCAAGCACAGATCCCAAAACCTGTTGTGCCTGTGAATAGGCTGCAGGGGGAAGGTGAAGACCAGCAAGAGCTTTCAGGGCTGCCACCTTCCGTGTGGGACAAGGAGCCGGACGTTTGCCTTTTCGGGAACAGGCTCTGCCGAGGATGCGCACCGTGAGATGTTCCTTCTCTGGGCAAGCAGAGATCCCCAAACCTGTTGTGCCTGTGAATAGGCTGCACGGGGAAGGTGAAGACCAGCAAGAGCTTTCAGGGCTGCCACCTTCCGTGTGGGACAAGGAGCCGGACGTTTGCCTTTTCGGGAACAGGCTCTGCCGAGGATGCGCACCGTGAGATGTTCCTTCTCTGGGCAAGCACAGAGCCCAAAACCTGTTGTGCCTGTGAATAGGCTGCAGGGGGAAGGTGAAGACCAGCAAGAGCTTTCAGGGCTGCCACCTTCCGTGTGGGACAAGGAGCCGGACGTTTGCCTTTTCGGGAACAGGCTCTGCCGAGGATGCGCACCGTGAGGGATTGCGTCTTAGGGAAAGCAGAGATTCCCAGTGCGGTTGTGCCTGTGAATAGGCTGCAGGGGGAAGGTGAAGACCAGCAACAGCTTTCAGGGCTGCCACCTTTCGTGTGGGACAAGGAGCCGGACGTTTGCCTTTTCGGGAACAGGCTCTGCCGAGGATGCGCACCGTGAGAGATTGCGTCTCTGGGAAAGCAGAGATTCCCAGTGCGGTTGTGCCTGTGAATAGGCTGCAGGGGGAAGGTGAAGACCAGCAAGAGCTTTCAGGGCTGCCACCTTCCGTGTGGGACAAGGAGCCGGACGTTTGCCTTTTCGGGAACAGGCTCTGCCGCGGATGCGCACCGTGAGATGTTCCTTCTCTGGGCAAGCAGAGATCCCAAAACCTGTTGTGCCTGTGAATAGGCTGCAGGGGGAAGGTGAAGACCAGCAAGAGCTTTCAGGGCTGCCACCTTCCGTGTGGGACAAGGAGCCGGACGTTTGCCTTTTCGGGAACAGGCTCTGCCGAGGATGCGCACCGTGAGATGTTCCTTCTCTGGGCAAGCACAGATCCCAAAACCTGTTGTGCCTGTGAATAGGCTGCAGGGGGAAGGTGAAGACCAGCAAGAGCTTTCAGGGCTGCCACCTTCCGTGTGGGACAAGGAGCCGGACGTTTGCCTTTTCGGGAACAGGCTCTGCCGAGGATGCGCACCGTGAGAGATTGCGTCTCTGGGAAAGCAGAGATTCCCAGTGCGGTTGTGCCTGTGAATAGGCTGCAGGGGGAAGGTGAAGACCAGCAACAGCTTTCAGGGCTGCCACCTTCCGTGTGGGACATGGAACCGGACGTTTGCCTGTTCTGGAACAGGCTCTGCCGAGGATGCGCACCGTGAGATGTTCCTTCTCTGGGCAAGCACAGATCCCAAAACCTGTTGTGCCTGTGAATAGGCTGCAGGGGGAAGGTGAAGACCAGCAAGAGCTTTCAGGGCTGCCACCTTCCGTGTGGGACAAGGAGCCGGACGTTTGCCTTTTTGGGAACAAGCTCTGCCGAGGATGCGCACCGTGAGATGTTCCTTCTCTGGGCAAGCACAGATCCCCAAACCTGTTGTGCCTGTGAATAGGCTGCAGGGGGAAGGTGAAGACCAGCAACAGCTTTCCGGGCTGCCACCTTCCGTGTGGGACAAGGAGCCGGACGTTTGCCTTTTCGGGAACAGGCTCTGCCGAGGATGCGCACCGTGAGAGATTGAGTCTCTGGGCAAGCAGAGATCCGAAAACCTGTTGTGCCTGTGAATAGGCTGCAGGGGGAAGGTGAAGACCAGCAAGAGCTTTCAGGGCTGCCACCTTCCTTGTGGGACAAGGAGCCGGACGTTTGCCTTTTCGGGAACAGGCTCTGCCGAGGATGCGCACCGTGAGATGTTCCTTCTCTGGGAAAGCACAGATCCCAAAACCTGTTGTGCCTGTGAATAGGCTGCAGGGGGAAGGTGAAGACCAGCAAGAGCTTTCAGGGCTGCCACCTTCCGTGTGGGACAAGGAGCCGGACGTTTGCCTTTTCGGGAACAAGCTCTGCCGAGGATGCGCACCGTGAGATGTTCCTTCTCTGGGCAAGCACAGATCCCAAAACCTGTTGTGCCTGTGAATAGGCTGCAGGGGGAAGGTGAAGACCAGCAAGAGCTTTCAGGGCTGCCACCTTCCGTGTGGGACAAGGAGCCGGACGTTTGCCTTTTCGGGAACAGGCTCTGCCGAGGATGCGCACCGTGAGATGTTCCTTCTCTGGGCAAGCAGAGATCCCAAAACCTGTTGTGCCTGTGAATAGGCTGCAGGGGGAAGGTGAAGACCAGCAAGAGCTTTCAGGGCTGCCACCTTCCGTGTGGGACAAGGAGCCGGACGTTTGCCTTTTCGGGAACAGGCTCTGCCGAGGATGCGCACCGTGAGATGTTCCTTCTCTGGGAAAGCACAGATCCCAAAACCTGTTGTGCCTGTGAATAGGCTGCAGGGGGAAGGTGAAGACCAGCAACAGCTTTCAGGGCTGCCACCTTCCGTGTGGGACAAGGAGCCGGACGTTTGCCTTTTCGGGAACAAGCTCTGCCGAGGATGCGCACCGTGAGATGTTCCTTCTCTGGGCAAGCACAGATCCCAAAACCTGTTGTGCCTGTGAATAGGCTGCAGGGGGAAGGTGAAGACCAGCAAGAGCTTTCAGGGCTGCCACCTTCCGTGTGGGACAAGGAGCCGGACGTTTGCCTTTTCGGGAACAGGCTCTGCCGAGGATGCGCACCATGAGATGTTCCTTCTCTGGGCAAGAACAGATCCCCAAACCTGTTGTGCCTGTGAATAGGCTGCAGGGGGAAGGTGAAGACCAGCAAGAGCTTTCCGGGCTGCCACCTTCCGTGTGGGACAAGGAGCCGGACGTTTGCCTTTTCGGGAACAGGCTCTGCCGAGGATGCGCACCGTGAGGGGTTGCGTCTCTGGGAAAGCAGGGATCCCAAAACCTGTTGTGCCTGTGAATAGGCTGCACGGGGAAGGTGAAGACCAGCAAGAGCTTTCAGGACTGCCACCTTCCGTGTGGGACAAGGAGCCGGACGTTTGCATTTCGGGAACAGGCTCTGCCGAGGATGCGCACCGTGAGATGTTCCTTCTCTGGGCAAGCACAGATCCCAAAACCTGTTGTGCCTGTGAATAGGCTGCAGGGGGAAGGTGAAGACCAGCAAGAGCTTTCAGGGCTGCCACCTTCCGTGTGGGACAAGGAGCCGGACGTTTGCCTTTTCGGGAACAGGCTCTGCCGAGGATGCGCACCGTGAGGGATTGCGTCTTTGGGAAAGCAGAGATTCCCAGTGCGGTTGTGCCTGTGAATAGGCTGCAGGGGGAAGGTGAAGACCAGCAAGAGCTTTCAGGGCTGCCACCTTTCGTGTGGGACAAGGAGCCGGACGTTTGCCTTTTCGGGAACAGGCTCTGCCGAGGATGCGCACCGTGAGAGATTGCGTCTCTGGGAAAGCAGAGATTCCCAGTGCGGTTGTGCCTGTGAATAGGCTGCAGGGGGAAGGTGAAGACCAGCAAGAGCTTTCAGGGCTGCCACCTTCCGTGTGGGACAAGGAGCCGGACGTTTGCCTTTTCGGGAACAGGCTCTGCCGAGGATGCGCACCGTGAGATGTTCCTTCTCTGGGCAAGCACAGATCCCAAAACCTGTTGTGCCTGTGAATAGGCTGCAGGGGGAAGGTGAAGACCAGCAAGAGCTTTCAGGGCTGCCACCTTCCGTGTGGGACAAGGAGCCGGACGTTTGCCTTTTCGGGAACAGGCTCTGCCGAGGATGCGCACCGTGAGGGATTGCGTCTTTGGGAAAGCAGAGATTCCCAGTGCGGTTGTGCCTGTGAATAGGCTGCACGGGGAAGGTGAAGACCAGCAACAGCTTTCAGGGCTGCCACCTTCCGTGTGGGACAAGGAGCCGGACGTTTGCCTTTTCGGGAACAGGCTCTGCCGAGGATGCGCACCGTGAGAGATTGCGTCTCTGGGAAAGCAGAGATTCCCAGTGCGGTTGTGCCTGTGAATAGGCTGCAGGGGGAAGGTGAAGACCAGCAAGAGCTTTCAGGGCTGCCACCTTCCGTGTGGGACAAGGAGCCGGACGTTTGCCTTTTCGGGAACAGGCTCTGCCGAGGATGCGCACCGTGAGAGATTGCGTTTCTGGGCAAGCAGAGATCCCCAAACCTGTTGTGCCTGTGAATAGGCTGCAGGGGGAAGGTGAAGACCAGCAGCAGCTTTCCGGGCTGCCACCTTCCGTGTGGGACAAGGAGCCGGACGTTTGCCTTTTCGGGAACAGGCTCTGCAGAGGGTGCGCACCGTGAGATGGTCCTTCTCTGGGCAAGCACAGATCCCCAAACCTGTTGTGCCTGTGAATAGGCTGCAGGGGGAAGGTGAAGACCAGCAAGAGCTTTCCGGGCTGCCACCTTCCGTGTGGGACAAGGAGCCGGACGTTTGCCTTTTCGGGAACAGGCTCTGCCGAGGATGCGCACCGTGAGAGATTGCGTCTTTGGGAAAGCAGAGATTCCCAGTGCGGTTGTGCCTGTGAATAGGCTGCAGGGGGAAGGTGAAGACCAGCAACAGCTTTCCGGGCTGCCACCTTGCGTGTGGGACAAGGAGCCGGACGTTTGCCTTTTCGGGAATAGGCTCTGCCGAGGATGCGCACCGTGAGAGATTGCGTCTCTGGGAAAGCAGAGATTCCCAGTGCGGTTGTGCCTGTGAATAGGCTGCAGGGGGAAGGTGAAGACCAGCAAGAGCTTTCAGGGCTGCCACCTTCCGTGTGGGACAAGGAGCCGGACGTTTGCCTTTTCGGGAACAGGCTCTGCCGAGGATGCGCACCGTGAGAGATTGCGTGTCTGGGCAAGCAGAGATCCCAAAACCTGTTGTGCCTGTGAATAGGCTGCAGGGGGAAGGTGAAGACCAGCAAGAGCTTTCAGGGCTGCCACCTTCCGTGTGGGACAAGGAGCCGGACGTTTGCCTTTTCGGGAACAGGCTCTGCCGAGGATGCGCACCGTGAGGGATTTCGTCTTTGGGAAAGCAGAGATTCCCAGTGCGGTTGTTCCTGTGAATAGGCTGCAGGGGGAAGGTGAAGACCAGCAAGAGCTTTCAGGGCTGCCACCTTCCGTGTGGGACAAGGAGCCGGACGTTTGCCTTTTCGGGAACAGGCTCTGCCGAGGATGCGCACCGTGAGATGTTCCTTCTCTGGGCAAGCACAGATCCCAAAACCTGTTGTGCCTGTGAATAGGCTGCAGGGGGAAGGTGAAGACCAGCAAGAGCTTTCAGGGCTGCCACCTTCCGTGTGGGACAAGGAGCCGGACGTTTGCCTTTTCGGGAACAGGCTCTGCCGAGGATGCGCACCGTGAGATGTTCCTTCTCTGGGCAAGCAGAGATCCCCAAACCTGTTGTGCCTGTGAATAGGCTGCACGGGGAAGGTGAAGACCAGCAAGAGCTTTCAGGGCTGCCACCTTCCGTGTGGGACAAGGAGCCGGACGTTTGCCTTTTCGGGAACAGGCTCTGCCGAGGATGCGCACCGTGAGATGTTCCTTCTCTGGGCAAGCACAGAGCCCAAAACCTGTTGTGCCTGTGAATAGGCTGCAGGGGGAAGGTGAAGACCAGCAAGAGCTTTCAGGGCTGCCACCTTCCGTGTGGGACAAGGAGCCGGACGTTTGCCTTTTCGGGAACAGGCTCTGCCGAGGATGCGCACCGTGAGGGATTGCGTCTTAGGGAAAGCAGAGATTCCCAGTGCGGTTGTGCCTGTGAATAGGCTGCAGGGGGAAGGTGAAGACCAGCAAGAGCTTTCAGGGCTGCCACCTTCCGTGTGGGACAAGGAGCCGGACGTTTGCCTTTTCGGGAACAGGCTCTGCCGAGGATGCGCACCGTGAGATGTTCCTTCTCTGGGCAAGCACAGATCCCAAAACCTGTTGTGCCTGTGAATAGGCTGCAGGGGGAAGGTGAAGACCAGCAAGAGCTTTCAGGGCTGCCACCTTCCGTGTGGGACAAGGAGCCGGACGTTTGCCTTTTCGGGAACAGGCTCTGCCGAGGATGCGCACCGTGAGATGTTCCTTCTCTGGGCAAGCAGAGATCCCCAAACCTGTTGTGCCTGTGAATAGGCTGCAGGGGGAAGGTGAAGACCAGCAAGAGCTTTCAGGGCTGCCACCTTCCGTGTGGGACAAGGAGCCGGACGTTTGCCTTTTCGGGAACAAGCTCTGCCGAGGATGCGCACCGTGAGGGATTGCGTCTTTGGGAAAGCAGAGATTCCCAGTGCGGTTGTGCCTGTGAATAGGCTGCACGGGGAAGGTGAAGACCAGCAACAGCTTTCAGGGCTGCCACCTTCCGTGTGGGACAAGGAGCCGGATGTTTGCCTTTCGGGAACAGGCTCTGCCGAGGATGCGCACCGTGAGAGATTGCGTCTCTGGGAAAGCAGAGATTCCCAGTGCGGTTGTGCCTGTGAATAGGCTGCAGGGGGAAGGTGAAGACCAGCAAGAGCTTTCAGGGCTGCCACCTTCCGTGTGGGACAAGGAGCCGGACGTTTGCCTTTTCGGGAACAGGCTCTGCCGAGGATGCGCACCGTGAGATGTTCCTTCTCTGGGCAAGCACAGATCCCAAAACCTGTTGTGCCTGTGAATAGGCTGCAGGGGGAAGGTGAAGACCAGCAAGAGCTTTCAGGGCTGCCACCTTCCGTGTGGGACAAGGAGCCGGACGTTTGCCTTTTCGGGAACAGGCTCTGCCGAGGATGCGCACCGTGAGATGTTCCTTCTCTGGGCAAGCACAGATCCCAAAACCTGTTGTGCCTGTGAATAGGCTGCAGGGGGAAGGTGAAGACCAGCAAGAGCTTTCAGGGCTGCCACCTTCCGTGTGGGACAAGGAGCCGGACGTTTGCCTTTTTGGGAACAGGCTCTGCCGAGGATGCGCACCGTGAGGGATTGCGTCTTTGGGAAAGCAGAGATTCCCAGTGCGGTTGTTCCTGTGAATAGGCTGCAGGGGGAAGGTGAAGACCAGCAACAGCTTTCCGGGCTGCCACCTTCCGTGTGGGACAAGGAGCCGGACGTTTGCCTTTTCGGGAACAGGCTCTGCCGAGGATGCGCACCATGAGAGATTGCGTCTCTGGGAAAGCAGAGATCCCAAAACCTGTTGTGCCTGTGAATAGGCTGCACGGGGAAGGTGAAGACCAGCAAGAGCTTTCAGGGCTGCCACCTTCCGTGTGGGACAAGGAGCCGGACGTTTGCCTTTTCGGGAACAGGCTCTGCCGAGGATGCGCACCGTGAGGGATTGCGTCTTTGGGAAAGCAGAGCTTCCCAGTGCGGTTGTTCCTGTGAATAGGCTGCAGGGGGAAGGTGAAGACCAGCAAGAGCTTTCAGGGCTGCCACCTTCCGTGTGGGACAAGGAGCCGGACGTTTGCCTTTTCGGGAACAGGCTCTGCCGAGGATGCGCACCGTGAGATGTTCCTTCTCTGGGCAAGCACAGATCCCAAAACCTGTTGTGCCTGTGAATAGGCTGCAGGGGGAAGGTGAAGACCAGCAAGAGCTTTCAGGGCTGCCACCTTCCGTGTGGGACAAGGAGCCGGACGTTTGCCTTTTCGGGAACAGGCTCTGCCGAGGATGCGCACCGTGAGGGATTGCGTCTCTGGGAAAGCAGAGATCCCCAAACCTGTTGTGCCTGTGAATAGGCTGCAGGGGGAAGGTGAAGACCAGCAAGAGCTTTCAGGACTGCCACCTTCCGTGTGGGACAAGGAGCCGGACGTTTGCCTTTTCGGGAACAGGCTCTGCCGAGGATGCGCACCGTGAGGGGTTGCGTCTCTGGGAAAGCAGGGATCCCAAAACCTGTTGTGCCTGTGAATAGGCTGCACGGGGAAGGTGAAGACCAGCAAGAGCTTTCAGGACTGCCACCTTCCGTGTGGGACAAGGAGCCGGACGTTTGCCTTTTCGGGAACAGGCTCTGCCGAGGATGCGCACCGTGAGATGTTCCTTCTCTGGGCAAGCACAGATCCCAAAACCTGTTGTGCCTGTGAATAGGCTGCAGGGGGAAGGTGAAGACCAGCAACAGCTTTCCGGGCTGCCACCTTCCGTGTGGGACAAGGAGCCGGACGTTTGCCTTTTCGGGAACAGGCTCTGCCGAGGATGCGCACCGTGAGGGGTTGCGTCTCTGGGAAAGCAGGGATCCCAAAACCTGTTGTGCCTGTGAATAGGCTGCAGGGGGAAGGTGAAGACCAGCAAGAGCTTTCAGGGCTGCCACCTTCCGTGTGGGACAAGGAGCCGGACGTTTGCCTTTTCGGGAACAGGCTCTGCCGAGGATGCGCACCGTGAGATGTTCCTTCTCTGGGCAAGCACAGATCCCAAAACCTGTTGTGCCTGTGAATAGGCTGCAGGGGGAAGGTGAAGACCAGCAACAGCTTTCCGGGCTGCCACCTTCCGTGTGGGACAAGGAGCCGGACGTTTGCCTTTTCGGGAACAGGCTCTGCCGAGGATGCGCACCGTGAGGGATTGCGTCTTTGGGAAAGCAGAGATTCCCAGTGCGGTTGTTCCTGTGAATAGGCTGCAGGGGGAAGGTGAAGACCAGCAACAGCTTTCCGGGCTGCCACCTTCCGTGTGGGACAAGGAGCCGGACGTTTGCCTTTTCGGGAACAGGCTCTGCCGAGGATGCGCACCATGAGAGATTGCGTCTCTGGGAAAGCAGAGATCCCAAAACCTGTTGTGCCTGTGAATAGGCTGCACGGGGAAGGTGAAGACCAGCAAGAGCTTTCAGGGCTGCCACCTTCCGTGTGGGACAAGGAGCCGGACGTTTGCCTTTTCGGGAACAGGCTCTGCCGAGGATGCGCACCGTGAGGGATTGCGTCTTTGGGAAAGCAGAGCTTCCCAGTGCGGTTGTTCCTGTGAATAGGCTGCAGGGGGAAGGTGAAGACCAGCAAGAGCTTTCAGGGCTGCCACCTTCCGTGTGGGACAAGGAGCCGGACGTTTGCCTTTTCGGGAACAGGCTCTGCCGAGGATGCGCACCGTGAGATGTTCCTTCTCTGGGCAAGCACAGATCCCAAAACCTGTTGTGCCTGTGAATAGGCTGCAGGGGGAAGGTGAAGACCAGCAAGAGCTTTCAGGGCTGCCACCTTCCGTGTGGGACAAGGAGCCGGACGTTTGCCTTTTCGGGAACAGGCTCTGCCGAGGATGCGCACCGTGAGGGATTGCGTCTCTGGGAAAGCAGAGATCCCCAAACCTGTTGTGCCTGTGAATAGGCTGCAGGGGGAAGGTGAAGACCAGCAAGAGCTTTCAGGACTGCCACCTTCCGTGTGGGACAAGGAGCCGGACGTTTGCCTTTTCGGGAACAGGCTCTGCCGAGGATGCGCACCGTGAGATGTTCCTTCTCTGGGCAAGCACAGATCCCAAAACCTGTTGTGCCTGTGAATAGGCTGCAGGGGGAAGGTGAAGACCAGCAAGAGCTTTCAGGGCTGCCACCTTCCGTGTGGGACAAGGAGCCGGACGTTTGCCTTTTCGGGAACAGGCTCTGCCGAGGATGCGCACCGTGAGATGTTCCTTCTCTGGGAAAGCACAGATCCCAAAACCTGTTGTGCCTGTGAATAGGCTGCAGGGGGAAGGTGAAGACCAGCACCAGCTTTCCGGGCTGCCACCTTCCGTGTGGGACAAGGAGCCGGACGTTTGCCTTTTCGGGAACAAGCTCTGCCGAGGATGCGCACCGTGAGATGTTCCTTCTCTGGGCAAGCACAGATCCCCAAACCTGTTGTGCCTGTGAATAGGCTGCAGGGGGAAGGTGAAGACCAGCAAGAGCTTTCCGGGCTGCCACCTTCCGTGTGGGACAAGGAGCCGGACGTTTGCCTTTTCGGGAACAGGCTCTGCCGAGGATGCGCACCGTGAGATGTTCCGTCTCTGGGCAAGCACAGATCCCAAAACCTGTTGTGCCTGTGAATAGGCTGCAGGGGGAAGGTGAAGACCAGCAACAGCTTTCCGGGCTGCCACCTTCCGTGTGGGACAAGGAGCCGGACGTTTGCATTTCGGGAACAGGCTCTGCCGAGGATGCGCACCGTGAGGGGTTGCGTCTCTGGGAAAGCAGGGATCCCAAAACCTGTTGTGCCTGTGAATAGGCTGCACGGGGAAGGTGAAGACCAGCAAGAGCTTTCAGGACTGCCCCCTTCCGTGTGGGACAAGGAGCCGGACGTTTGCCTTTTCGGGAACAGGCTCTGCCGAGGATGCGCACCGTGAGGGATTGCGTCTTTGGGAAAGCAGAGATTCCCAGGGCGGTTGTGCCTGTGAATAGGCTGCACGGGGAAGGTGAAGACCAGCAACAGCTTTCAGGGCTGCCACCTTTCGTGTGGGACAAGGAGCCGGACGTTTGCCTTTTCGGGAACAGGCTCTGCCGAGGATGCGCACCGTGAGATGTTCCTTCTCTGGGCAAGCACAGATCCCAAAACCTGTTGTGCCTGTGAATAGGCTGCAGGGGGAAGGTGAAGACCAGCAAGAGCTTTCAGGGCTGCCACCTTTCGTGTGGGACAAGGAGCCGGACGTTTGCCTTTTCGGGAACAGGCTCTGCCGAGGATGCGCACCGTGAGAGATTGCGTCTCTGGGAAAGCAGAGATTCCCAGTGCGGTTGTGCCTGTGAATAGGCTGCAGGGGGAAGGTGAAGACCAGCAGCAGCTTTCAGGGCTGCCACCTTCCGTGTGGGACAAGGAGCCGGACGTTTGCCTTTTCGGGAACAGGCTCTGCCGAGGGTGCGCACCGTGAGATGTTCCTTCTCTGGGCAAGCACAGATCCCCAAACCTGTTGTGCCTGTGAATAGGCTGCAGGGGGAAGGTGAAGACCAGCAAGAGCTTTCCGGGCTGCCACCTTCCGTGTGGGACAAGGAGCCGGACGTTTGCCTTTTCGGGAACAAGCTCTGCCGAGGATGCGCACCGTGAGGGATTTCGTCTTTGGGAAAGCAGAGATTCCCAGTGCGGTTGTTCCTGTGAATAGGCTGCAGGGGGAAGGTGAAGACCAGCAAGAGCTTTCAGGGCTGCCACCTTCCGTGTGGGACAAGGAGCCGGACGTTTGCCTTTTCGGGAACAGGCTCTGCCGAGGATGCGCACCGTGAGATGTTCCTTCTCTGGGCAAGCACAGATCCCAAAACCTGTTGTGCCTGTGAATAGGCTGCAGGGGGAAGGTGAAGACCAGCAAGAGCTTTCAGGGCTGCCACCTTCCGTGTGGGACAAGGAGCCGGACGTTTGCCTTTTCGGGAACAGGCTCTGCCGAGGATGCGCACCGTGAGATGTTCCTTCTCTGGGCAAGCAGAGATCCCCAAACCTGTTGTGCCTGTGAATAGGCTGCACGGGGAAGGTGAAGACCAGCAAGAGCTTTCAGGGCTGCCACCTTCCGTGTGGGACAAGGAGCCGGACGTTTGCCTTTTCGGGAACAGGCTCTGCCGAGGATGCGCACCGTGAGATGTTCCTTCTCTGGGCAAGCACAGAGCCCAAAACCTGTTGTGCCTGTGAATAGGCTGCAGGGGGAAGGTGAAGACCAGCAAGAGCTTTCAGGGCTGCCACCTTCCGTGTGGGACAAGGAGCCGGACGTTTGCCTTTTCGGGAACAGGCTCTGCCGAGGATGCGCACCGTGAGGGATTGCGTCTTAGGGAAAGCAGAGATTCCCAGTGCGGTTGTGCCTGTGAATAGGCTGCAGGGGGAAGGTGAAGACCAGCAACAGCTTTCAGGGCTGCCACCTTTCGTGTGGGACAAGGAGCCGGACGTTTGCCTTTTCGGGAACAGGCTCTGCCGAGGATGCGCACCGTGAGAGATTGCGTCTCTGGGAAAGCAGAGATTCCCAGTGCGGTTGTGCCTGTGAATAGGCTGCAGGGGGAAGGTGAAGACCAGCAAGAGCTTTCAGGGCTGCCACCTTCCGTGTGGGACAAGGAGCCGGACGTTTGCCTTTTCGGGAACAGGCTCTGCCGAGGATGCGCACCGTGAGATGTTCCTTCTCTGGGCAAGCAGAGATCCCAAAACCTGTTGTGCCTGTGAATAGGCTGCAGGGGGAAGGTGAAGACCAGCAAGAGCTTTCAGGGCTGCCACCTTCCGTGTGGGACAAGGAGCCGGACGTTTGCCTTTTTGGGAACAGGCTCTGCCGAGGATGCGCACCGTGAGATGTTCCTTCTCTGGGCAAGCAGAGATCCCCAAACCTGTTGTGCCTGTGAATAGGCTGCAGGGGGAAGGTGAAGACCAGCAAGAGCTTTCAGGGCTGCCACCTTCCGTGTGGGACAAGGAGCCGGACGTTTGCCTTTTCGGGAACAGGCTCTGCCGAGGATGCGCACCGTGAGAGATTGCGTCTCTGGGAAAGCAGAGATTCCCAGTGCGGTTGTGCCTGTGAATAGGCTGCAGGGGGAAGGTGAAGACCAGCAACAGCTTTCAGGGCTGCCACCTTCCGTGTGGGACATGGAACCGGACGTTTGCCTGTTCTGGAACAGGCTCTGCCGAGGATGCGCACCGTGAGATGTTCCTTCTCTGGGCAAGCACAGATCCCAAAACCTGTTGTGCCTGTGAATAGGCTGCAGGGGGAAGGTGAAGACCAGCAAGAGCTTTCAGGGCTGCCACCTTCCGTGTGGGACAAGGAGCCGGACGTTTGCCTTTTTGGGAACAAGCTCTGCCGAGGATGCGCACCGTGAGATGTTCCTTCTCTGGGCAAGCACAGATCCCCAAACCTGTTGTGCCTGTGAATAGGCTGCAGGGGGAAGGTGAAGACCAGCAACAGCTTTCCGGGCTGCCACCTTCCGTGTGGGACAAGGAGCCGGACGTTTGCCTTTTCGGGAACAGGCTCTGCCGAGGATGCGCACCGTGAGAGATTGAGTCTCTGGGCAAGCAGAGATCCGAAAACCTGTTGTGCCTGTGAATAGGCTGCAGGGGGAAGGTGAAGACCAGCAAGAGCTTTCAGGGCTGCCACCTTCCTTGTGGGACAAGGAGCCGGACGTTTGCCTTTTCGGGAACAGGCTCTGCCGAGGATGCGCACCGTGAGATGTTCCTTCTCTGGGAAAGCACAGATCCCAAAACCTGTTGTGCCTGTGAATAGGCTGCAGGGGGAAGGTGAAGACCAGCAAGAGCTTTCAGGGCTGCCACCTTCCGTGTGGGACAAGGAGCCGGACGTTTGCCTTTTCGGGAACAAGCTCTGCCGAGGATGCGCACCGTGAGATGTTCCTTCTCTGGGCAAGCACAGATCCCAAAACCTGTTGTGCCTGTGAATAGGCTGCAGGGGGAAGGTGAAGACCAGCAAGAGCTTTCAGGGCTGCCACCTTCCGTGTGGGACAAGGAGCCGGACGTTTGCCTTTTCGGGAACAGGCTCTGCCGAGGATGCGCACCGTGAGATGTTCCTTCTCTGGGCAAGCAGAGATCCCAAAACCTGTTGTGCCTGTGAATAGGCTGCAGGGGGAAGGTGAAGACCAGCAAGAGCTTTCAGGGCTGCCACCTTCCGTGTGGGACAAGGAGCCGGACGTTTGCCTTTTCGGGAACAGGCTCTGCCGAGGATGCGCACCGTGAGATGTTCCTTCTCTGGGAAAGCACAGATCCCAAAACCTGTTGTGCCTGTGAATAGGCTGCAGGGGGAAGGTGAAGACCAGCAACAGCTTTCAGGGCTGCCACCTTCCGTGTGGGACAAGGAGCCGGACGTTTGCCTTTTCGGGAACAAGCTCTGCCGAGGATGCGCACCGTGAGATGTTCCTTCTCTGGGCAAGCACAGATCCCAAAACCTGTTGTGCCTGTGAATAGGCTGCAGGGGGAAGGTGAAGACCAGCAAGAGCTTTCAGGGCTGCCACCTTCCGTGTGGGACAAGGAGCCGGACGTTTGCCTTTTCGGGAACAGGCTCTGCCGAGGATGCGCACCGTGAGATGTTCCGTCTCTGGGCAAGCACAGATCCCAAAACCTGTTGTGCCTGTGAATAGGCTGCAGGGGGAAGGTGAAGACCAGCAAGAGCTTTCCGGGCTGCCACCTTCCGTGTGGGACAAGGAGCCGGACGTTTGCCTTTTCGGGAACAGGCTCTGCCGAGGATGCGCACCGTGAGGGGTTGCGTCTCTGGGAAAGCAGGGATCCCAAAACCTGTTGTGCCTGTGAATAGGCTGCACGGGGAAGGTGAAGACCAGCAAGAGCTTTCAGGACTGCCACCTTCCGTGTGGGACAAGGAGCCGGACGTTTGCCTTTTCGGGAACAGGCTCTGCCGAGGATGCGCACCGTGAGATGTTCCTTCTCTGGGCAAGCACAGATCCCAAAACCTGTTGTGCCTGTGAATAGGCTGCAGGGGGAAGGTGAAGACCAGCAAGAGCTTTCAGGGCTGCCACCTTCCGTGTGGGACAAGGAGCCGGACGTTTGCCTTTTCGGGAACAGGCTCTGCCGAGGATGCGCACCGTGAGGGATTGCGTCTTTGGGAAAGCAGAGATTCCCAGTGCGGTTGTGCCTGTGAATAGGCTGCAGGGGGAAGGTGAAGACCAGCAAGAGCTTTCAGGGCTGCCACCTTTCGTGTGGGACAAGGAGCCGGACGTTTGCCTTTTCGGGAACAGGCTCTGCCGAGGATGCGCACCGTGAGAGATTGCGTCTTTGGGAAAGCAGAGATTCCCAGTGCGGTTGTGCCTGTGAATAGGCTGCAGGGGGAAGGTGAAGACCAGCAAGAGCTTTCAGGGCTGCCACCTTCCGTGTGGGACAAGGAGCCGGACGTTTGCCTTTTCGGGAACAGGCTCTGCCGAGGATGCGCACCGTGAGATGTTCCTTCTCTGGGCAAGCACAGATCCCAAAACCTGTTGTGCCTGTGAATAGGCTGCAGGGGGAAGGTGAAGACCAGCAAGAGCTTTCAGGGCTGCCACCTTCCGTGTGGGACAAGGAGCCGGACGTTTGCCTTTTCGGGAACAGGCTCTGCCGAGGATGCGCACCGTGAGGGATTGCGTCTTTGGGAAAGCAGAGATTCCCAGTGCGGTTGTGCCTGTGAATAGGCTGCACGGGGAAGGTGAAGACCAGCAACAGCTTTCAGGGCTGCCACCTTCCGTGTGGGACAAGGAGCCGGACGTTTGCCTTTTCGGGAACAGGCTCTGCCGAGGATGCGCACCGTGAGAGATTGCGTCTCTGGGAAAGCAGAGATTCCCAGTGCGGTTGTGCCTGTGAATAGGCTGCAGGGGGAAGGTGAAGACCAGCAAGAGCTTTCAGGGCTGCCACCTTCCGTGTGGGACAAGGAGCCGGACGTTTGCCTTTTCGGGAACAGGCTCTGCCGAGGATGCGCACCGTGAGAGATTGCGTTTCTGGGCAAGCAGAGATCCCCAAACCTGTTGTGCCTGTGAATAGGCTGCAGGGGGAAGGTGAAGACCAGCAGCAGCTTTCCGGGCTGCCACCTTCCGTGTGGGACAAGGAGCCGGACGTTTGCCTTTTCGGGAACAGGCTCTGCAGAGGGTGCGCACCGTGAGATGGTCCTTCTCTGGGCAAGCACAGATCCCCAAACCTGTTGTGCCTGTGAATAGGCTGCAGGGGGAAGGTGAAGACCAGCAAGAGCTTTCCGGGCTGCCACCTTCCGTGTGGGACAAGGAGCCGGACGTTTGCCTTTTCGGGAACAGGCTCTGCCGAGGATGCGCACCGTGAGAGATTGCGTCTTTGGGAAAGCAGAGATTCCCAGTGCGGTTGTGCCTGTGAATAGGCTGCAGGGGGAAGGTGAAGACCAGCAACAGCTTTCCGGGCTGCCACCTTCCGTGTGGGACAAGGAGCCGGACGTTTGCCTTTTCGGGAATAGGCTCTGCCGAGGATGCGCACCGTGAGAGATTGCGTCTCTGGGAAAGCAGAGATTCCCAGTGCGGTTGTGCCTGTGAATAGGCTGCAGGGGGAAGGTGAAGACCAGCAAGAGCTTTCAGGGCTGCCACCTTCCGTGTGGGACAAGGAGCCGGACGTTTGCCTTTTCGGGAACAGGCTCTGCCGAGGATGCGCACCGTGAGAGATTGCGTGTCTGGGCAAGCAGAGATCCCAAAACCTGTTGTGCCTGTGAATAGGCTGCAGGGGGAAGGTGAAGACCAGCAAGAGCTTTCAGGGCTGCCACCTTCCGTGTGGGACAAGGAGCCGGACGTTTGCCTTTTCGGGAACAGGCTCTGCCGAGGATGCGCACCGTGAGGGATTGCGTCTTTGGGAAAGCAGAGATTCCCAGGGCGGTTGTGCCTGTGAATAGGCTGCAGGGGGAAGGTGAAGACCAGCAAGAGCTTTCAGGGCTGCCACCTTCCGTGTGGGACAAGGAGCCGGACGTTTGCCTTTTCGGGAACAGGCTCTGCCGAGGATGCGCACCGTGAGATGTTCCTTCTCTGGGCAAGCACAGATCCCAAAACCTGTTGTGCCTGTGAATAGGCTGCAGGGGGAAGGTGAAGACCAGCAAGAGCTTTCAGGGCTGCCACCTTCCGTGTGGGACAAGGAGCCGGACGTTTGCCTTTTCGGGAACAGGCTCTGCCGAGGATGCGCACCGTGAGATGTTCCTTCTCTGGGCAAGCAGAGATCCCAAAACCTGTTGTGCCTGTGAATAGGCTGCACGGGGAAGGTGAAGACCAGCAAGAGCTTTCAGGGCTGCCACCTTCCGTGTGGGACAAGGAGCCGGACGTTTGCCTTTTCGGGAACAGGCTCTGCCGAGGATGCGCACCGTGAGATGTTCCTTCTCTGGGCAAGCACAGAGCCCAAAACCTGTTGTGCCTGTGAATAGGCTGCAGGGGGAAGGTGAAGACCAGCAAGAGCTTTCAGGGCTGCCACCTTCCGTGTGGGACAAGGAGCCGGACGTTTGCCTTTTCGGGAACAGGCTCTGCCGAGGATGCGCACCGTGAGGGATTGCGTCTTAGGGAAAGCAGAGATTCCCAGTGCGGTTGTGCCTGTGAATAGGCTGCAGGGGGAAGGTGAAGACCAGCAAGAGCTTTCAGGGCTGCCACCTTCCGTGTGGGACAAGGAGCCGGACGTTTGCCTTTTCGGGAACAGGCTCTGCCGAGGATGCGCACCGTGAGATGTTCCTTCTCTGGGCAAGCACAGATCCCAAAACCTGTTGTGCCTGTGAATAGGCTGCAGGGGGAAGGTGAAGACCAGCAAGAGCTTTCAGGGCTGCCACCTTCCGTGTGGGACAAGGAGCCGGACGTTTGCCTTTTCGGGAACAGGCTCTGCCGAGGATGCGCACCGTGAGATGTTCCTTCTCTGGGCAAGCAGAGATCCCCAAACCTGTTGTGCCTGTGAATAGGCTGCAGGGGGAAGGTGAAGACCAGCAAGAGCTTTCAGGGCTGCCACCTTCCGTGTGGGACAAGGAGCCGGACGTTTGCCTTTTCGGGAACAAGCTCTGCCGAGGATGCGCACCGTGAGGGATTGCGTCTTTGGGAAAGCAGAGATTCCCAGTGCGGTTGTGCCTGTGAATAGGCTGCACGGGGAAGGTGAAGACCAGCAACAGCTTTCAGGGCTGCCACCTTCCGTGTGGGACAAGGAGCCGGATGTTTGCCTTTCGGGAACAGGCTCTGCCGAGGATGCGCACCGTGAGAGATTGCGTCTCTGGGAAAGCAGAGATTCCCAGTGCGGTTGTGCCTGTGAATAGGCTGCAGGGGGAAGGTGAAGACCAGCAAGAGCTTTCAGGGCTGCCACCTTCCGTGTGGGACAAGGAGCCGGACGTTTGCCTTTTCGGGAACAGGCTCTGCCGAGGATGCGCACCGTGAGATGTTCCTTCTCTGGGCAAGCACAGATCCCAAAACCTGTTGTGCCTGTGAATAGGCTGCAGGGGGAAGGTGAAGACCAGCAAGAGCTTTCAGGGCTGCCACCTTCCGTGTGGGACAAGGAGCCGGACGTTTGCCTTTTCGGGAACAGGCTCTGCCGAGGATGCGCACCGTGAGATGTTCCTTCTCTGGGCAAGCACAGATCCCAAAACCTGTTGTGCCTGTGAATAGGCTGCAGGGGGAAGGTGAAGACCAGCAAGAGCTTTCAGGGCTGCCACCTTCCGTGTGGGACAAGGAGCCGGACGTTTGCCTTTTTGGGAACAGGCTCTGCCGAGGATGCGCACCGTGAGAGATTGCGTCTTTGGGAAAGCAGAGATTCCCAGTGCGGTTGTTCCTGTGAATAGGCTGCAGGGGGAAGGTGAAGACCAGCAACAGCTTTCCGGGCTGCCACCTTCCGTGTGGGACAAGGAGCCGGACGTTTGCCTTTTCGGGAACAGGCTCTGCCGAGGATGCGCACCATGAGAGATTGCGTCTCTGGGAAAGCAGAGATCCCAAAACCTGTTGTGCCTGTGAATAGGCTGCACGGGGAAGGTGAAGACCAGCAAGAGCTTTCAGGGCTGCCACCTTCCGTGTGGGACAAGGAGCCGGACGTTTGCCTTTTCGGGAACAGGCTCTGCCGAGGATGCGCACCGTGAGGGATTGCGTCTTTGGGAAAGCAGAGCTTCCCAGTGCGGTTGTTCCTGTGAATAGGCTGCAGGGGGAAGGTGAAGACCAGCAAGAGCTTTCAGGGCTGCCACCTTCCGTGTGGGACAAGGAGCCGGACGTTTGCCTTTTCGGGAACAGGCTCTGCCGAGGATGCGCACCGTGAGATGTTCCTTCTCTGGGCAAGCACAGATCCCAAAACCTGTTGTGCCTGTGAATAGGCTGCAGGGGGAAGGTGAAGACCAGCAAGAGCTTTCAGGGCTGCCACCTTCCGTGTGGGACAAGGAGCCGGACGTTTGCCTTTTCGGGAACAGGCTCTGCCGAGGATGCGCACCGTGAGGGATTGCGTCTCTGGGAAAGCAGAGATCCCCAAACCTGTTGTGCCTGTGAATAGGCTGCAGGGGGAAGGTGAAGACCAGCAAGAGCTTTCAGGACTGCCACCTTCCGTGTGGGACAAGGAGCCGGACGTTTGCCTTTTCGGGAACAGGCTCTGCCGAGGATGCGCACCGTGAGATGTTCCTTCTCTGGGCAAGCACAGATCCCAAAACCTGTTGTGCCTGTGAATAGGCTGCAGGGGGAAGGTGAAGACCAGCAAGAGCTTTCAGGGCTGCCACCTTCCGTGTGGGACAAGGAGCCGGACGTTTGCCTTTTCGGGAACAGGCTCTGCCGAGGATGCGCACCGTGAGATGTTCCTTCTCTGGGAAAGCACAGATCCCAAAACCTGTTGTGCCTGTGAATAGGCTGCAGGGGGAAGGTGAAGACCAGCACCAGCTTTCCGGGCTGCCACCTTCCGTGTGGGACAAGGAGCCGGACGTTTGCCTTTTCGGGAACAAGCTCTGCCGAGGATGCGCACCGTGAGATGTTCCTTCTCTGGGCAAGCACAGATCCCAAAACCTGTTGTGCCTGTGAATAGGCTGCAGGGGGAAGGTGAAGACCAGCAACAGCTTTCAGGGCTGCCACCTTCCGTGTGGGACAAGGAGCCGGACGTTTGCCTTTTCGGGAACAGGCTCTGCCGAGGATGCGCACCGTGAGATGTTCCGTCTCTGGGCAAGCACAGATCCCAAAACCTGTTGTGCCTGTGAATAGGCTGCAGGGGGAAGGTGAAGACCAGCAACAGCTTTCCGGGCTGCCACCTTCCGTGTGGGACAAGGAGCCGGACGTTTGCATTTCGGGAACAGGCTCTGCCGAGGATGCGCACCGTGAGGGGTTGCGTCTCTGGGAAAGCAGGGATCCCAAAACCTGTTGTGCCTGTGAATAGGCTGCACGGGGAAGGTGAAGACCAGCAAGAGCTTTCAGGACTGCCCCCTTCCGTGTGGGACAAGGAGCCGGACGTTTGCCTTTTCGGGAACAGGCTCTGCCGAGGATGCGCACCGTGAGGGATTGCGTCTTTGGGAAAGCAGAGATTCCCAGGGCGGTTGTGCCTGTGAATAGGCTGCACGGGGAAGGTGAAGACCAGCAACAGCTTTCAGGGCTGCCACCTTTCGTGTGGGACAAGGAGCCGGACGTTTGCCTTTTCGGGAACAGGCTCTGCCGAGGATGCGCACCGTGAGATGTTCCTTCTCTGGGCAAGCACAGATCCCAAAACCTGTTGTGCCTGTGAATAGGCTGCAGGGGGAAGGTGAAGACCAGCAAGAGCTTTCAGGGCTGCCACCTTTCGTGTGGGACAAGGAGCCGGACGTTTGCCTTTTCGGGAACAGGCTCTGCCGAGGATGCGCACCGTGAGAGATTGCGTCTCTGGGAAAGCAGAGATTCCCAGTGCGGTTGTGCCTGTGAATAGGCTGCAGGGGGAAGGTGAAGACCAGCAGCAGCTTTCAGGGCTGCCACCTTCCGTGTGGGACAAGGAGCCGGACGTTTGCCTTTTCGGGAACAGGCTCTGCCGAGGGTGCGCACCGTGAGATGTTCCTTCTCTGGGCAAGCACAGATCCCCAAACCTGTTGTGCCTGTGAATAGGCTGCAGGGGGAAGGTGAAGACCAGCAACAGCTTTCCGGGCTGCCACCTTCCGTGTGGGACAAGGAGCCGGACGTTTGCCTTTTCGGGAACAAGCTCTGCCGAGGATGCGCACCGTGAGGGATTTCGTCTTTGGGAAAGCAGAGATTCCCAGTGC
Source organism: Haliaeetus albicilla (assembly GCF_947461875.1). Classification (NCBI taxonomy): domain Eukaryota; kingdom Metazoa; phylum Chordata; class Aves; order Accipitriformes; family Accipitridae; genus Haliaeetus; species Haliaeetus albicilla. The sequence continues at coordinate 565,873 of NW_027212431.1, read as the reverse complement.
GGTTGTTCCTGTGAATAGGCTGCAGGGGGAAGGTGAAGACCAGCAAGAGCTTTCAGGGCTGCCACCTTCCGTGTGGGACAAGGAGCCGGACGTTTGCCTTTTCGGGAACAGGCTCTGCCGAGGATGCGCACCGTGAGATGTTCCTTCTCTGGGCAAGCACAGATCCCAAAACCTGTTGTGCCTGTGAATAGGCTGCAGGGGGAAGGTGAAGACCAGCAAGAGCTTTCAGGGCTGCCACCTTCCGTGTGGGACAAGGAGCCGGACGTTTGCCTTTTCGGGAACAGGCTCTGCCGAGGATGCGCACCGTGAGATGTTCCTTCTCTGGGCAAGCAGAGATCCCCAAACCTGTTGTGCCTGTGAATAGGCTGCACGGGGAAGGTGAAGACCAGCAAGAGCTTTCAGGGCTGCCACCTTCCGTGTGGGACAAGGAGCCGGACGTTTGCCTTTTCGGGAACAGGCTCTGCCGAGGATGCGCACCGTGAGATGTTCCTTCTCTGGGCAAGCACAGAGCCCAAAACCTGTTGTGCCTGTGAATAGGCTGCAGGGGGAAGGTGAAGACCAGCAAGAGCTTTCAGGGCTGCCACCTTCCGTGTGGGACAAGGAGCCGGACGTTTGCCTTTTCGGGAACAGGCTCTGCCGAGGATGCGCACCGTGAGGGATTGCGTCTTAGGGAAAGCAGAGATTCCCAGTGCGGTTGTGCCTGTGAATAGGCTGCAGGGGGAAGGTGAAGACCAGCAACAGCTTTCAGGGCTGCCACCTTTCGTGTGGGACAAGGAGCCGGACGTTTGCCTTTTCGGGAACAGGCTCTGCCGAGGATGCGCACCGTGAGAGATTGCGTCTCTGGGAAAGCAGAGATTCCCAGTGCGGTTGTGCCTGTGAATAGGCTGCAGGGGGAAGGTGAAGACCAGCAAGAGCTTTCAGGGCTGCCACCTTCCGTGTGGGACAAGGAGCCGGACGTTTGCCTTTTCGGGAACAGGCTCTGCCGAGGATGCGCACCGTGAGATGTTCCTTCTCTGGGCAAGCACAGATCCCAAAACCTGTTGTGCCTGTGAATAGGCTGCAGGGGGAAGGTGAAGACCAGCAACAGCTTTCCGGGCTGCCACCTTCCGTGTGGGACAAGGAGCCGGACGTTTGCCTTTTCGGGAACAGGCTCTGCCGAGGATGCGCACCGTGAGATGTTCCTTCTCTGGGCAAGCAGAGATCCCCAAACCTGTTGTGCCTGTGAATAGGCTGCAGGGGGAAGGTGAAGACCAGCAAGAGCTTTCAGGGCTGCCACCTTCCGTGTGGGACAAGGAGCCGGACGTTTGCCTTTTCGGGAACAGGCTCTGCCGAGGATGCGCACCGTGAGGGATTGCGTCTTTGGGAAAGCAGAGATTCCCAGTGCGGTTGTGCCTGTGAATAGGCTGCACGGGGAAGGTGAAGACCAGCAACAGCTTTCAGGGCTGCCACCTTCCGTGTGGGACAAGGAGCCGGATGTTTGCCTTTCGGGAACAGGCTCTGCCGAGGATGCGCACCGTGAGAGATTGCGTCTCTGGGAAAGCAGAGATTCCCAGTGCGGTTGTGCCTGTGAATAGGCTGCAGGGGGAAGGTGAAGACCAGCAAGAGCTTTCAGGGCTGCCACCTTCCGTGTGGGACAAGGAGCCGGACGTTTGCCTTTTCGGGAACAGGCTCTGCCGAGGATGCGCACCGTGAGATGTTCCTTCTCTGGGCAAGCACAGATCCCAAAACCTGTTGTGCCTGTGAATAGGCTGCAGGGGGAAGGTGAAGACCAGCAAGAGCTTTCAGGGCTGCCACCTTCCGTGTGGGACAAGGAGCCGGACGTTTGCCTTTTCAGGAACAGGCTCTGCCGAGGATGCGCACCGTGAGATGTTCCTTCTCTGGGCAAGCACAGATCCCAAAACCTGTTGTGCCTGTGAATAGGCTGCAGGGGGAAGGTGAAGACCAGCAAGAGCTTTCAGGGCTGCCACCTTCCGTGTGGGACAAGGAGCCGGACGTTTGCCTTTTTGGGAACAGGCTCTGCCGAGGATGCGCACCGTGAGGGATTGCGTCTTTGGGAAAGCAGAGATTCCCAGTGCGGTTGTTCCTGTGAATAGGCTGCAGGGGGAAGGTGAAGACCAGCAACAGCTTTCCGGGCTGCCACCTTCCGTGTGGGACAAGGAGCCGGACGTTTGCCTTTTCGGGAACAGGCTCTGCCGAGGATGCGCACCATGAGAGATTGCGTCTCTGGGAAAGCAGAGATCCCAAAACCTGTTGTGCCTGTGAATAGGCTGCACGGGGAAGGTGAAGAGCAGCAAGAGCTTTCAGGGCTGCCACCTTCCGTGTGGGACAAGGAGCCGGACGTTTGCCTTTTCGGGAACAGGCTCTGCCGAGGATGCGCACCGTGAGGGATTGCGTCTCTGGGAAAGCAGGGATCCCAAAACCTGTTGTGCCTGTGAATAGGCTGCAGGGGGAAGGTGAAGACCAGCAAGAGCTTTCAGGGCTGCCACCTTCCGTGTGGGACAAGGAGCCGGACGTTTGCCTTTTCGGGAACAGGCTCTGCCGAGGATGCGCACCGTGAGATGTTCCTTCTCTGGGCAAGCACAGATCCCAAAACCTGTTGTGCCTGTGAATAGGCTGCAGGGGGAAGGTGAAGACCAGCAAGAGCTTTCAGGGCTGCCACCTTCCGTGTGGGACAAGGAGCTGGACGTTTGCCTTTTCGGGAACAGGCTCTGCCGAGGATGCGCACCGTGAGGGATTGCGTCTCTGGGAAAGCAGGGATCCCAAAACCTGTTGTGCCTGTGAATAGGCTGCACGGGGAAGGTGAAGACCAGCAAGAGCTTTCAGGACTGCCACCTTCCGTGTGGGACAAGGAGCCGGACGTTTGCCTTTTCGGGAACAGGCTCTGCCGAGGATGCGCACCGTGAGATGTTCCTTCTCTGGGCAAGCAGAGATCCCCAAACCTGTTGTGCCTGTGAATAGGCTGCAGGGGGAAGGTGAAGACCAGCAAGAGCTTTCAGGGCTGCCACCTTCCGTGTGGGACAAGGAGCCGGACGTTTGCCTTTTCGGGAACAGGCTCTGCCGAGGATGCGCACCGTGAGATGTTCCTTCTCTGGGAAAGCACAGATCCCAAAACCTGTTGTGCCTGTGAATAGGCTGCAGGGGGAAGGTGAAGACCAGCAAGAGCTTTCAGGGCTGCCACCTTCCGTGTGGGACAAGGAGCCGGACGTTTGCCTTTTCGGGAACAAGCTCTGCCGAGGATGCGCACCGTGAGATGTTCCTTCTCTGGGCAAGCACAGATCCCCAAACCTGTTGTGCCTGTGAATAGGCTGCAGGGGGAAGGTGAAGACCAGCAAGAGCTTTCAGGGCTGCCACCTTCCGTGTGGGACAAGGAGCCGGACGTTTGCCTTTTCGGGAACAGGCTCTGCCGAGGATGCGCACCGTGAGATGTTCCGTCTCTGGGCAAGCACAGATCCCAAAACCTGTTGTGCCTGTGAATAGGCTGCAGGGGGAAGGTGAAGACCAGCAAGAGCTTTCCGGTCTGCCACCTTCCGTGTGGGACAAGGAGCCGGACGTTTGCCTTTTCGGGAACAAGCTCTGCCGAGGATGCGCACCGTGAGAGATTGCGTCTTTGGGAAAGCAGAGATTCCCAGTGCGGTTGTGCCTGTGAATAGGCTGCAGGGGGAAGGTGAAGACCAGCAAGAGCTTTCCGGGCTGCCACCTTGCGTGTGGGACAAGGAGCCGGACGTTTGCCTTTTCGGGAATAGGCTCTGCCGAGGATGCGCACCATGAGACATGGCGTCTCTGGGAAAGCAGAAATTCCCAGTGCGGTTGTGCCTGTGAATAGGCTGCAGGGGGAAGGTGAAGACCAGCAAGAGCTTTCAGGGCTGCCACCTTCCGTGTGGGACAAGGAGCCGGACGTTTGCCTTTTCGGGAACAGGCTCTGCCGAGGATGCGCACCGTGAGAGATTGCGTCTTTGGGAAAGCAGAGATTCCCAGTGCGGTTGTGCCTGTGAATAGGCTGCAGGGGGAAGGTGAAGACCAGCAAGAGCTTTCAGGGCTGCCACCTTCCGTGTGGGACAAGGAGCCGGACGTTTGCCTTTTCGGGAACAGGCTCTGCCGAGGATGCGCACCGTGAGGGATTTCGTCTTTGGGAAAGCACAGATCCCAAAACCTGTTGTGCCTGTGAATAGGCTGCAGGGGGAAGGTGAAGACCAGCAAGAGCTTTCCGGGCTGCCACCTTCCGTGTGGGACAAGGAGCCGGACGTTTGCCTTTTCGGGAACAGGCTCTGCCGAGGATGCGCACCGTGAGGGGTTGCGTCTCTGGGAAAGCAGGGATCACAAAACCTGTTGTGCCTGTGAATAGGCTGCACGGGGAAGGTGAAGACCAGCAAGAGCTTTCAGGACTGCCACCTTCCGTGTGGGACAAGGAGCCGGACGTTTGCCTTTTCGGGAACAGGCTCTGCCGAGGATGCGCACCGTGAGATGTTCCTTCTCTGGGCAAGCACAGATCCCAAAACCTGTTGTGCCTGTGAATAGGCTGCAGGGGGAAGGTGAAGACCAGCAAGAGCTTTCAGGGCTGCCACCTTCCGTGTGGGACAAGGAGCCGGACGTTTGCCTTTTTGGGAACAGGCTCTGCCGAGGATGCGCACCGTGAGGGATTGCGTCTTTGGGAAAGCAGAGATTCCCAGTGCGGTTGTTCCTGTGAATAGGCTGCAGGGGGAAGGTGAAGACCAGCAACAGCTTTCCGGGCTGCCACCTTTCGTGTGGGACAAGGAGCCGGACGTTTGCCTTTTCGGGAACAGGCTCTGCCGAGGATGCGCACCGTGAGATGTTCCTTCTCTGGGCAAGCACAGAGTCCAAAACCTGTTGTGCCTGTGAATAGGCTGCAGGGGGAAGGTGAAGACCAGCAAGAGCTTTCAGGGCTGCCACCTTCCGTGTGGGACAAGGAGCCGGACGTTTGCCTTTTCGGGAACAGGCTCTGCCGAGGATGCGCACCGTGAGGGGTTGCGTCTCTGGGAAAGCAGGGATCCCAAAACCTGTTGTGCCTGTGAATAGGCTGCACGGGGAAGGTGAAGACCAGCAAGAGCTTTCAGGACTGCCACCTTCCGTGTGGGACAAGGAGCCGGACGTTTGCCTTTTCGGGAACAGGCTCTGCCGAGGATGCGCACCGTGAGATGTTCCTTCTCTGGGCAAGCACAGATCCCAAAACCTGTTGTGCCTGTGAATAGGCTGCAGGGGGAAGGTGAAGACCAGCAAGAGCTTTCAGGGCTGCCACCTTCCGTGTGGGACAAGGAGCCGGACGTTTGCCTTTTCGGGAACAGGCTCTGCCGAGGATGCGCACCGTGAGAGATTGCGTCTCTGGGAAAGCAGAGATTCCCAGTGCGGTTGTGCCTGTGAATAGGCTGCAGGGGGAAGGTGAAGACCAGCAAGAGCTTTCAGGGCTGCCACCTTCCGTGTGGGACAAGGAGCCGGACGTTTGCCTTTTCGGGAACAGGCTCTGCCGAGGATGCGCACCGTGAGAGATTGCGTCTCTGGGAAAGCAGAGATTCCCAGTGCGGTTGTGCCTGTGAATAGGCTGCAGGGGGAAGGTGAAGACCAGCAACAGCTTTCAGGGCTGCCACCTTCCGTGTGGGACAAGGAGCCGGACGTTTGCCTTTTCGGGAACAGGCTCTGCCGAGGATGCGCACCGTGAGATGTTCCTTCTCTGGGCAAGCACAGATCCCAAAACCTGTTGTGCCTGTGAATAGGCTGCAGGGGGAAGGTGAAGACCAGCAAGAGCTTTCCGGGCTGCCACCTTCCGTGTGGGACAAGGAGCCGGACGTTTGCCTTTTCGGGAACAGGCTCTGCCGAGGATGCGCACCGTGAGGGATTGCGTCTTTGGGAAAGCAGAGATTCCCAGTGCGGTTGTGCCTGTGAATAGGCTGCACAGGGAAGGTGAAGACCAGCAACAGCTTTCCGGGCTGCCACCTTGCGTGTGGGACAAGGAGCCGGACGTTTGCCTTTTCGGGAATAGGCTCTGCCGAGGATGCGCACCGTGAGAGATTGCGTTTCTGGGCAAGCAGAGATCCCCAAACCTGTTGTGCCTGTGAATAGGCTGCAGGGGGAAGGTGAAGACCAGCAGCAGCTTTCAGGGCTGCCACCTTCCGTGTGGGACAAGGAGCCGGACGTTTGCCTTTTTGGGAACAAGCTCTGCCGAGGATGCGCACCGTGAGATGTTCCTTCTCTGGGCAAGCACAGATCCCAAAACCTGTTGTGCCTGTGAATAGGCTGCAGGGGGAAGGTGAAGACCAGCAAGAGCTTTCCGGGCTGCCACCTTCCGTGTGGGACAAGGAGCCGGACGTTTGCCTTTTCGGGAACAGGCTCTGCCGAGGATGCGCACCGTGAGGGATTGCGTCTTTGGGAAAGCAGAGATTCCCAGTGCGGTTGTGCCTGTGAATAGGCTGCACGGGGAAGGTGAAGACCAGCAACAGCTTTCCGGGCTGCCACCTTCCGTGTGGGACAAGGAGCCGGATGTTTGCCTTTCGGGAACAGGCTCTGCCGAGGATGCGCACCGTGAGAGATTGCGTCTCTGGGAAAGCAGAGATTCCCAGTGCGGTTGTGCCTGTGAATAGGCTGCAGGGGGAAGGTGAAGACCAGCAAGAGCTTTCAGGGCTGCCACCTTCCGTGTGGGACAAGGAGCCGGACGTTTGCCTTTTCGGGAACAGGCTCTGCCGAGGATGCGCACCGTGAGGGGTTGCGTCTCTGGGAAAGCAGGGATCCCAAAACCTGTTGTGCCTGTGAATAGGCTGCACGGGGAAGGTGAAGACCAGCAAGAGCTTTCAGGACTGCCACCTTCCGTGTGGGACAAGGAGCCGGACGTTTGCCTTTTCGGGAACAGGCTCTGCCGAGGATGCGCACCGTGAGATGTTCCTTCTCTGGGCAAGCACAGATCCCAAAACCTGTTGTGCCTGTGAATAGGCTGCAGGGGGAAGGTGAAGACCAGCAAGAGCTTTCAGGGCTGCCACCTTCCGTGTGGGACAAGGAGCCGGACGTTTGCCTTTTCGGGAACAGGCTCTGCCGAGGATGCGCACCGTGAGAGATTGCGTCTCTGGGAAAGCAGAGATTCCCAGTGCGGTTGTGCCTGTGAATAGGCTGCAGGGGGAAGGTGAAGACCAGCAAGAGCTTTCAGGGCTGCCACCTTCCGTGTGGGACAAGGAGCCGGACGTTTGCCTTTTCGGGAACAGGCTCTGCCGAGGATGCGCACCGTGAGAGATTGCGTCTCTGGGAAAGCAGAGATTCCCAGTGCGGTTGTGCCTGTGAATAGGCTGCAGGGGGAAGGTGAAGACCAGCAACAGCTTTCAGGGCTGCCACCTTCCGTGTGGGACAAGGAGCCGGACGTTTGCCTTTTCGGGAACAGGCTCTGCCGAGGATGCGCACCGTGAGATGTTCCTTCTCTGGGCAAGCACAGATCCCAAAACCTGTTGTGCCTGTGAATAGGCTGCAGGGGGAAGGTGAAGACCAGCAACAGCTTTCAGGGCTGCCACCTTCCGTGTGGGACAAGGAGCCGGACGTTTGCCTTTTCGGGAACAGGCTCTGCCGAGGATGCGCACCGTGAGGGATTGCGTCTTTGGGAAAGCAGAGATTCCCAGTGCGGTTGTGCCTGTGAATAGGCTGCACGGGGAAGGTGAAGACCAGCAACAGCTTTCAGGGCTGCCACCTTCCGTGTGGGACAAGGAGCCGGACGTTTGCCTTTTCGGGAACAGGCTCTGCCGAGGATGCGCACCGTGAGAGATTGCGTCTCTGGGAAAGCAGAGATTCCCAGTGCGGTTGTGCCTGTGAATAGGCTGCAGGGGGAAGGTGAAGACCAGCAACAGCTTTCCGGGCTGCCACCTTGCGTGTGGGACAAGGAGCCGGACGTTTGCCTTTTCGGGAATAGGCTCTGCCGAGGATGCGCACCGTGAGAGATTGCGTTTCTGGGCAAGCAGAGATCCCCAAACCTGTTGTGCCTGTGAATAGGCTGCAGGGGGAAGGTGAAGACCAGCAGCAGCTTTCAGGGCTGCCACCTTCCGTGTGGGACAAGGAGCCGGACGTTTGCCTTTTTGGGAACAAGCTCTGCCGAGGATGCGCACCGTGAGATGTTCCTTCTCTGGGCAAGCACAGATCCCAAAACCTGTTGTGCCTGTGAATAGGCTGCAGGGGGAAGGTGAAGACCAGCAAGAGCTTTCCGGGCTGCCACCTTCCGTGTGGGACAAGGAGCCGGACGTTTGCCTTTTCGGGAACAGGCTCTGCCGAGGATGCGCACCGTGAGGGATTGCGTCTTTGGGAAAGCAGAGATTCCCAGTGCGGTTGTGCCTGTGAATAGGCTGCACGGGGAAGGTGAAGACCAGCAACAGCTTTCCGGGCTGCCACCTTCCGTGTGGGACAAGGAGCCGGATGTTTGCCTTTCGGGAACAGGCTCTGCCGAGGATGCGCACCGTGAGAGATTGCGTCTCTGGGAAAGCAGAGATTCCCAGTGCGGTTGTGCCTGTGAATAGGCTGCAGGGGGAAGGTGAAGACCAGCAAGAGCTTTCAGGGCTGCCACCTTCCGTGTGGGACAAGGAGCCGGACGTTTGCCTTTTCGGGAACAGGCTCTGCCGAGGATGCGCACCGTGAGGGGTTGCGTCTCTGGGAAAGCAGGGATCCCAAAACCTGTTGTGCCTGTGAATAGGCTGCACGGGGAAGGTGAAGACCAGCAAGAGCTTTCAGGACTGCCACCTTCCGTGTGGGACAAGGAGCCGGACGTTTGCCTTTTCGGGAACAGGCTCTGCCGAGGATGCGCACCGTGAGATGTTCCTTCTCTGGGCAAGCACAGATCCCAAAACCTGTTGTGCCTGTGAATAGGCTGCAGGGGGAAGGTGAAGACCAGCAAGAGCTTTCAGGGCTGCCACCTTCCGTGTGGGACAAGGAGCCGGACGTTTGCCTTTTCGGGAACAGGCTCTGCCGAGGATGCGCACCGTGAGGGATTGCGTCTTTGGGAAAGCAGAGATTCCCAGTGCGGTTGTGCCTGTGAATAGGCTGCAGGGGGAAGGTGAAGACCAGCAAGAGCTTTCCGGGCTGCCACCTTCCGTGTGGGACAAGGAGCCGGACGTTTGCCTTTTCGGGAACAGGCTCTGCCGAGGATGCGCACCGTGAGAGATTGCGTCTCTGGGAAAGCAGAGATTCCCAGTGCGGTTGTGCCTGTGAATAGGCTGCAGGGGGAAGGTGAAGACCAGCAAGAGCTTTCAGGGCTGCCACCTTCCGTGTGGGACAAGGAGCCGGACGTTTGCCTTTTCGGGAACAGGCTCTGCCGAGGATGCGCACCGTGAGATGTTCCTTCTCTGGGCAAGCAGAGATCCCAAAACCTGTTGTGCCTGTGAATAGGCTGCAGGGGGAAGGTGAAGACCAGCAACAGCTTTCAGGGCTGCCACCTTCCGTGTGGGACAAGGAGCCGGACGTTTGCCTTTTTGGGAACAGGCTCTGCCGAGGATGCGCACCGTGAGAGATTGCGTCTCTGGGAAAGCAGAGATTCCCAGTGCGGTTGTGCCTGTGAATAGGCTGCAGGGGGAAGGTGAAGACCAGCAACAGCTTTCCGGGCTGCCACCTTGCGTGTGGGACAAGGAGCCGGACGTTTGCCTTTTCGGGAATAGGCTCTGCCGAGGATGCGCACCGTGAGAGATTGCGTTTCTGGGCAAGCAGAGATCCGCAAACCTGTTGTGCCTGTGAATAGGCTGCAGGGGGAAGGTGAAGACCAGCAGCAGCTTTCAGGGCTGCCACCTTCCGTGTGGGACAAGGAGCCGGACGTTTACCTTTTTGGGAACAAGCTCTGCCGAGGATGCGCACCGTGAGATGTTCCTTCTCTGGGCAAGCACAGATCCCAAAACCTGTTGTGCCTGTGAATAGGCTGCAGGGGGAAGGTGAAGACCAGCAAGAGCTTTCCGGGCTGCCACCTTCCGTGTGGGACAAGGAGCCGGACGTTTGCCTTTTCGGGAACAAGCTCTGCCGAGGATGCGCACCGTGAGAGATTGCGTCTTTGGGAAAGCAGAGATTCCCAGTGCGGTTGTGCCTGTGAATAGGCTGCAGGGGGAAGGTGAAGACCAGCAACAGCTTTCCGGGCTGCCACCTTGCGTGTGGGACAAGGAGCCGGACGTTTGCCTTTTCGGGAATAGGCTCTGCCGAGGATGCGCACCATGAGAGATTGCGTCTCTGGGAAAGCAGAAATTCCCAGTGCGGTTGTGCCTGTGAATAGGCTGCAGGGGGAAGGTGAAGACCAGCAAGAGCTTTCAGGGCTGCCACCTTCCGTGTGGGACAATGGAGCCGGACGTTTGCCTTTTCGGGAACAGGCTCTGCCGAGGATGCGCACCGTGAGAGATTGCGTGTCTGGGAAAGCAGAGATCCCCAAACCTGTTGTGCCTGTGAATAGGCTGCACGGGGAAGGTGAAGACCAGCAAGAGCTTTCAGGACTGCCACCTTCCGTGTGGGACAAGGAGCCGGACGTTTGCCTTTTCGGGAACAGGCTCTGCCGAGGATGCGCACCGTGAGATGTTCCTTCTCTGGGCAAGCACAGATCCCAAAACCTGTTGTGCCTGTGAATAGGCTGCAGGGGGAAGGTGAAGACCAGCAAGAGCTTTCAGGGCTGCCACCTTCCGTGTGGGACAAGGAGCCGGACGTTTGCCTTTTTGGGAACAGGCTCTGCCGAGGATGCGCACCGTGAGGGATTGCGTCTCTGGGAAAGCAGGGATCCCCAAACCTGTTGTGCCTGTGAATAGGCTGCACGGGGAAGGTGAAGACCAGCAAGAGCTTTCAGGACTGCCACCTTCCGTGTGGGACAAGGAGCCGGACGTTTGCCTTTTCGGGAACAGGCTCTGCCGAGGATGCGCACCGTGAGATGTTCCTTCTCTGGGCAAGCACAGATCCCCAAACCTGTTGTGCCTGTGAATAGGCTGCAGGGGGAAGGTGAAGACCAGCAAGAGCTTTCAGGGCTGCCACCTTCCGTGTGGGACAAGGAGCCGGACGTTTGCCTTTTCGGGAACAGGCTCTGCCGAGGATGCGCACCGTGAGGGATTGCGTCTTTGGGAAAGCAGAGATTCCCAGTGCGGTTGTGCCTGTGAATAGGCTGCAGGGGGAAGGTGAAGACCAGCAACAGCTTTCAGGGCTGCCACCTTCCGTGTGGGACAAGGAGCCGGACGTTTGCCTTTTCGGGAACAGGCTCTGCCGAGGATGCGCACCGTGAGATGTTCCTTCTCTGGGCAAGCACAGATCCCAAAACCTGTTGTGCCTGTGAATAGGCTGCAGGGGGAAGGTGAAGACCAGCAAGAGCTTTCAGGGCTGCCACCTTCCGTGTGGGACAAGGAGCCGGACGTTTGCCTTTTCGGGAACAGGCTCTGCCGAGGATGCGCACCGTGAGGGATTGCGTCTTTGGGAAAGCAGAGATTCCCAGTGCGGTTGTTCCTGTGAATAGGCTGCAGGGGGAAGGTGAAGACCAGCAACAGCTTTCCGGGCTGCCACCTTCCGTGTGGGACAAGGAGCCGGACGTTTGCCTTTTCGGGAACAGGCTCTGCCGAGGATGCGCACCATGAGAGATTGCGTCACTGGGAAAGCAGAGATCCCAAAACCTGTTGTGCCTGTGAATAGGCTGCAGGGGGAAGGTGAAGACCAGCAAGAGCTTTCAGGGCTGCCACCTTCCGTGTGGGACAAGGAGCCGGACGTTTGCCTTTTCGGGAACAGGCTCTGCCGAGGATGCGCACCGTGAGGGATTGCGTCTTTGGGAAAGCAGAGCTTCCCAGTGCGGTTGTTCCTGTGAATAGGCTGCAGGGGGAAGGTGAAGACCAGCAAGAGCTTTCAGGGCTGCCACCTTCCGTGTGGGACAAGGAGGCGGACGTTTGCCTTTTCGGGAACAGGCTCTGCCGAGGATGCGCACCGTGAGATGTTCCTTCTCTGGGCAAGCAGAGATCCCCAAACCTGTTGTGCCTGTGAATAGGCTGCAGGGGGAAGGTGAAGACCAGCAAGAGCTTTCAGGGCTGCCACCTTCCGTGTGGGACAAGGAGCTGGACGTTTGCCTTTTCGGGAACAGGCTCTGCCGAGGATGCGCACCATGAGGGATTGCGTCTCTGGGAAAGCAGGGATCCCCAAACCTGTTGTGCCTGTGAATAGGCTGCACGGGGAAGGTGAAGACCAGCAAGAGCTTTCAGGACTGCCACCTTCCGTGTGGGACAAGGAGCCGGACGTTTGCCTTTTCGGGAACAGGCTCTGCCGAGGATGCGCACCGTGAGATGTTCCTTCTCTGGGCAAGCAGAGATCCCCAAACCTGTTGTGCCTGTGAATAGGCTGCAGGGGGAAGGTGGAGACCAGCAAGAGCTTTCAGGGCTGCCACCTTCCGTGTGGGACAAGGAGCCGGACGTTTGCCTTTTCGGGAACAGGCTCTGCCGAGGATGCGCACCGTGAGGGATTGCGTCTTTGGGAAAGCAGAGATTCCCAGTGCGGTTGTGCCTGTGAATAGGCTGCAGGGGGAAGGTGAAGACCAGCAACAGCTTTCAGGGCTGCCACCTTGCGTGTGGGACAAGGAGCCGGACGTTTGCCTTTTCGGGAACAGGCTCTGCCGAGGATGCGCACCGTGAGAGATTGCGTCTCTGGGAAAGCAGAGATTCCCAGTGCGGTTGTGCCTGTGAATAGGCTGCAGGGGGAAGGTGAAGACCAGCAACAGCTTTCAGGGCTGCCACCTTCCGTGTGGGACAAGGAGCCGGACGTTTGCCTGTTCTGGAACAGGCTCTGCCGAGCATGCGCACCGTGAGATGTTCCTTCTCTGGGCAAGCACAGATCCCAAAACCTGTTGTGCCTGTGAATAGGCTGCAGGGGGAAGGTGAAGACCAGCAAGAGCTTTCAGGGCTGCCACCTTCCATGTGGGACAAGGAGCCGGACGTTTGCCTTTTCGGGAACAGGCTCTGCCGAGGATGCGCACCGTGAGATGTTCCTTCTCTGGGCAAGCACAGATCCCCAAACCTGTTGTGCCTGTGAATAGGCTGCAGGGGGAAGGTGAAGACCAGCAAGAGCTTTCAGGGCTGCCACCTTCCGTGTGGGACAAGGAGCTGGACGTTTGCCTTTTCGGGAACAGGCTCTGCCGAGGATGCGCACCGTGAGATGTTCCTTCTCTGGGCAAGCAGAGATCCCCAAACCTGTTGTGCCTGTGAATAGGCTGCAGGGGGAAGGTGAAGACCAGCAACAGCTTTCAGGGCTGCCACCTTCCGTGTGGGACAAGGAGCCGGACGTTTGCCTGTTCTGGAACAGGCTCTGCCGAGGATGCGCACCGTGAGAGATTGCGTCTTTGGGAAAGCAGATATCCCCAAACCTGTTGTGCCTGTGAATAGGCTGCAGGGGGAAGGTGAAGACCAGCAAGAGCTTTCAGGGCTGCCACCTTCCGTGTGGGACAAGGAGCCGGACGTTTGCCTTTTCGGGAACAGGCTCTGCCGAGGATGCGCACCGTGAGGGATTGCGTCTCTGGGAAAGCAGGGATCCCAAAACCTGTTGTGCCTGTGAATAGGCTGCACGGGGAAGGTGAAGACCAGCAAGAGCTTTCAGGACTGCCACCTTCCGTGTGGGACAAGGAGCCGGACGTTTGCCTTTTCGGGAACAGGCTCTGCCGAGGATGCGCACCGTGAGATGTTCCTTCTCTGGGCAAGCACAGATCCCCAAACCTGTTGTGCCTGTGAATAGGCTGCAGGGGGAAGGTGAAGACCAGCAAGAGCTTTCAGGGCTGCCACCTTCCGTGTGGGACAAGGAGCCGGATGTTTGCCTTTTCGGGAACAGGCTCTGCCGAGGATGCGCACCGTGAGGGATTGCGTCTTTGGTAAAGCAGAGATTCCCAGTGTGGTTGTGCCTGTGAATAGGCTGCAGGGGGAAGGTGAAGACCAGCAACAGCTTTCAGGGCTGCCACCTTCCGTGTGGGACAAGGAGCCGGACGTTTGCCTTTTTGGGAACAGGCTCTGCCGAGGATGCGCACCGTGAGGGATTGCGTCTTTGGGAAAGCAGAGATTCCCAGTGCGGTTGTTCCTGTGAATAGGCTGCAGGGGGAAGGTGAAGACCAGCAAGAGCTTTCAGGGCTGCCACCTTCCGTGTGGGACAAGGAGCCGGACGTTTGCCTTTTCGGGAACAGGCTCTGCCGAGGATGCGCACCGTGAGAGATTGCGTCTTTGGGAAAGCAGAGATTCCCAGTGCGGTTGTGCCTGTGAATAGGCTGCAGGGGGAAGGTGAAGACCAGCAACAGCTTTCAGGGCTGCCACCTTCCGTGTGGGACAAGGAGCTGGACGTTTGCCTTTTCGGGAACAGGCTCTGCCGAGGATGCGCACCGTGAGATGTTCCTTCTCTGGGCAAGCACAGATCCCAAAACCTGTTGTGCCTGTGAATAGGCTGCAGGGGGAAGGTGAAGACCAGCAAGAGCTTTCCGGGCTGCCACCTTCCGTGTGGGACAAGGAGCCGGACGTTTGCCTTTTCGGGAACAGGCTCTGCCGAGGATGCGCACCGTGAGGGATTGCGTCTCTGGGAAAGCAGGGATCCCAAAACCTGTTGTGCCTGTGAATAGGCTGCACGGGGAAGGTGAAGACCAGCAAGAGCTTTCAGGACTGCCACCTTCCGTGTGGGACAAGGAGCCGGACGTTTGCCTTTTCGGGAACAGGCTCTGCCGAGGATGCGCACTGTGAGATGTTCCTTCTCTGGGCAAGCACAGATCCCCAAACCTGTTGTGCCTGTGAATAGGCTGCAGGGGGAAGGTGAAGACCAGCAAGAGCTTTCAGGGCTGCCACCTTGCGTGTGGGACAAGGAGCCGGACGTTTGCCTTTTCGGGAACAGGCTCTGCCGAGGATGCGCACCGTGAGAGATTGCGTCTCTGGGAAAGCAGAGATTCCCAGTGCGGTTGTGCCTGTGAATAGGCTGCAGGGGGAAGGTGAAGACCAGCAACAGCTTTCCGGGCTGCCACCTTCCGTGTGGGACAAGGAGCCGGACGTTTGCCTTTTCGGGAACAGGCTCTGCCGAGGATGCGCACCGTGAGATGTTCCTTCTCTGGGCAAGCAGAGATCCCAAAACCTGTTGTGCCTGTGAATAGGCTGCAGGGGGAAGGTGAAGACCAGCAACAGCTTTCCGGGCTGCCACCTTCCATGTGGGACAAGGAGCCGGACGTTTGCCTTTTCGGGAACAGGCTCTGCCGAGGATGCGCACCGTGAGATGTTCCTTCTCTGGGCAAGCACAGATCCCCAAACCTGTTGTGCCTGTGAATAGGCTGCAGGGGGAAGGTGAAGACCAGCAAGAGCTTTCAGGGCTGCCACCTTCCGTGTGGGACAAGGAGCTGGACGTTTGCCTTTTCGGGAACAGGCTCTGCCGAGGATGCGCACCGTGAGATGTTCCTTCTCTGGGCAAGCAGAGATCCCCAAACCTGTTGTGCCTGTGAATAGGCTGCAGGGGGAAGGTGAAGACCAGCAAGAGCTTTCAGGGCTGCCACCTTCCGTGTGGGACAAGGAGCCGGACGTTTGCCTGTTCTGGAACAGGCTCTGCCGAGGATGCGCACCGTGAGAGATTGCGTCCTTGGGAAAGCAGATATCCCCAAACCTGTTGTGCCTGTGAATAGGCTGCAGGGGGAAGGTGAAGACCAGCAACAGCTTTCAGGGCTGCCACCTTCCGTGTGGGACAAGGAGCCGGACGTTTGCCTTTTCGGGAACAGGCTCTGCCGAGGATGCGCACCATGAGGGATTGCGTCTCTGGGAAAGCAGGGATCCCAAAACCTGTTGTGCCTGTGAATAGGCTGCAGGGGGAAGGTGAAGACCAGCAAGAGCTTTCAGGACTGCCACCTTCCGTGTGGGACAAGGAGCCGGACGTTTGCCTTTTCGGGAACAGGCTCTGCCGAGGATGCGCACCGTGAGAGATTGCGTCTTTGGGAAAGCAGAGATTCCCAGTGCGGTGGTGCCTGTGAATAGGCTGCAGGGGGAAGGTGAAGACCAGCAACAGCTTTCAGGGCTGCCACCTTCCGTGTGGGACAAGGAGGCGGACGTTTGCCTTTTCGGGAACAGGCTCTGCCGAGGGTGCGCACCGTGAGATGTTCCTTCTCTGGGCAAGCACAGATCCCAAAACCTGTTGTGCCTGTGAATAGGCTGCAGGGGGAAAGTGAAGACGAGCAACAGCTTTCCGGGCTGCCACCTTCCGTGTGGGACAAGGAGCCGGACGTTTGCCTTTTCGGGAACAGGCTCTGCCGAGGATGCGCACCGTGAGATGTTCCTTCTCTGGGCAAGCACAGATCCCAAAACCTGTTGTGCCTGTGACTAGGCTGCAGGGGGAAGGTGAAGACCAGCAACAGCTTTCCGGGCTGCCATCTTCCGTGTGGGACAAGGAGCCGGACGTTTGCCTTTTCGGGAACAGGCTCTGCCGAGGATGCGCACCGTGAGAGATTGCGTCTCTGGGAAAGCAGAGATTCCCAGTGCGGTGGTGCCTGTGAATAGGCTGCAGGGGGAAGGTGAAGACCAGCAACAGCTTTCCGGGCTGCCACCTTCCGTGTGGGACAAGGAGCCGGACGTTTGCCTTTTCGGGAACAGGCTCTGCCGAGGATGCGCACCGTGAGATG
Source organism: Haliaeetus albicilla (assembly GCF_947461875.1). Lineage (NCBI taxonomy): Eukaryota > Metazoa > Chordata > Aves > Accipitriformes > Accipitridae > Haliaeetus > Haliaeetus albicilla. Next base: position 549,300 of record NW_027212431.1, on the reverse strand, counting down.
TTCCTTCTCTGGGCAAGCACAGATCCCAAAACCTGTTGTGCCTGTGAATAGGCTGCAGGGGGAAGGTGAAGACCAGCAACAGCTTTCAGGGCTGCCACCTTCCGTGTGGGACAAGGAGCCGGACGTTTGCCTTTTCGGGAACAGGCTCTGCCGAGGATGCGCACCGTGAGATGTTCCTTCTCTGGGCAAGCACAGATCCCAAAACCTGTTGTGCCTGTGAATAGGCTGCAGGGGGAAGGTGAAGACCAGCAACAGCTTTCCGGGCTGCCACCTTCCGTGTTGGACAAGGAGCCGGACGTTTGCCTTTTCGGGAACAGGCTCTGCCGAGGATGCGCACCATGAGAGATTGAGTCTTTGGTAAAGCAGAGATTCCCAGTGCGGTGGTGCCTGTGAATAGGCTGCAGGGGGAAGGTGAAGACCAGCAACAGCTTTCCGGGCTGCCACCTTCCGTGTGGGACAAGGAGCCGGACGTTTGCCTTTTTGGGAACAGGCTCTGCCGAGGGTGCGCACCGTGAGATGTTCCTTCTCTGGGCAAGCACAGATCCCAAAACCTGTTGTGCCTGTGAATAGGCTGCAGGGGGAAGGTGAAGACCAGCAACAGCTTTCCGGGCTGCCACCTTCCGTGTGGGACAAGGAGCCGGACGTTTGCCTTTTCGGGAACAGGCTCTGCCGAGGATGCGCACCGTGAGATGTTCCTTCTCTGGGCAAGCAGAGATCCCAAAACCTGTTGTGCCTGTGAATAGGCTGCAGGGGGAAGGTGAAGACCAGCAACAGCTTTCCGGGCTGCCACCTTCCGTGTGGGACAAGGAGCCGGACGTTTGCCTTTTCGGGAACAGGCTCTGCCGAGGATGCGCACCGTGAGAGATTGCGTCTTTGGGAAAGCAGAGATTCCCAGTGCGGTGGTGCCTGTGAATAGGCTGCAGGGGGAAGGTGAAGACCAGCAAGAGCTTTCCGGGCTGCCACCTTCCGTGTGGGACAAGGAGCCGGACGTTTGCCTTTTCGGGAACAGGCTCTGCCGAGGATGCGCACCGTGAGATGTTCCTTCTCTGGGCAAGCACAGATCCCAAAACCTGTTGTGCCTGTGAATAGGCTGCAGGGGGAAGGTGAAGACCAGCAACAGCTTTCAGGGCTGCCACCTTCCGTGTGGGACAAGGAGCCGGACGTTTGCCTTTTTGGGAACAGGCTCTGCCGAGGATGCGCACCGTGAGAGATTGCGTCTTTGGGCAAGCACAGATCCCCAAACCCGTTGTGCCTGTGACTAGGCTGCAGGGGGAAGGTGAAGACCAGCAACAGCTTTCCGGGCTGCCACCTTCCGTGTGGGACAAGGAGCCGGACGTTTGCCTTTTCGGGAACACGCTCTGCCGTGGGTGCGCACCGTGAGATGTTCCTTCTCTGGGCAAGCACAGATCCCCAAACCTGTTGTGCCTGTGAATAGGCTGAAGGGGGAAGGTGAAGACCAGCAACAGCTTTCAGGGCTGCCACCTTCCGTGTGGGACAAGGAGCCGGACGTTTGCCTTTTCGGGAACAGGCTCTGCCGAGGATGCGCACCGTGAGATGTTCCTTCTCTGGGCAAGCACAGATCCCCAAACCTGTTGTGCCTGTGAATAGGCTGCAGGGGGAAGGTGAAGACCAGCAACAGCTTTCCGGGCTGCCACCTTCCGTGTGGGACAAGGAGCCGGACGTTTGCCTTTTCGGGAACAGGCTCTGCCGAGGATGCGCACCGTGAGATGTTCCTTCTCTGGGCAAGCACAGATCCCAAAACCTGTTGTGCCTGTGACTAGGCTGCAGGGGGAAGGTGAAGACCAGCAACAGCTTTCCGGGCTGCCACCTTCCGTGTGGGACAAGGAGCCGGACGTTTGCCTTTTCGGGAACAGGCTCTGCCGAGGATGCGCACCGTGAGATGTTCCTTCTCTGGGCAAGCACAGATCCCAAAACCTGTTGTGCCTGTGAATAGGCTGCAGGGGGAAGGTGAAGAGCAGCAACAGCTTTCAGGTCTGCCACCTTCCGTGTGGAACAAGGAGCTGGACGTTTGCCTTTTCGGGAACAGGCTCTGCCGAGGATGCGCACCGTGAGATGTTCCTTCTCTGGGCAAGCACAGATCCCCAAACCTGTTGTACCTGTGAATAGGCTGCAGGGGGAAGGTGAAGACCAGCAACAGCTTTCCGGGCTGCCACCTTCCGTGTGGGACAAGGAGCCGGACGTTTGCCTTTTCGGGAACACGCTCTGCCGAGGATGCGCACCGTGAGATGTTCCTTCTCTGGGCAAGCACAGATCCCCAAACCTGTTGTGCCTGTGAATAGGCTGCAGGGGGAAGGTGAAGACCAGCAAGAGCTTTCCGGGCTGCCACCTTCCGTGTGGGACAAGGAGCCGGACGTTTGCCTTTTCGGGAACAGGCTCTGCCGAGGAAGCGCACCGTGAGATGTTCCTTCTCTGGGCAAGCACAGATCCCCAAACCTGTTGTGCCTGTGAATAGGCTGCAGGGGGAAGGTGAAGACCAGCAACAGCTTTCCGGGCTGCCACCTTCCGTGTGGGACAAGGAGCCGGAGGTTTGCCTTTTCGGGAACAGGCTCTGCCGAGGATGCGCACCGTGAGAGATTGCGTCTTTGGGAAAGCAGAGATTCCCAGTGCGGTGGTGCCTGTGAATAGGCTGCAGGGGGAAGGTGAAGACCAGCAACAGCTTTCCGGGCTGCCACCTTCCGTGTGGGACAAGGAGCCGGACGTTTGCCTTTTCGGGAACAGGCTCTGCCGAGGATGCGCACCGTGAGATGTTCCTTCTCTGGGCAAGCACAGATCCCAAAACCTGTTGTGCCTGTGAATAGGCTGCAGGGGGAAGGTGAAGACCAGCAAGAGCTTTCCGGGCTGCCACCTTCCGTGTGGGACAAGGAGCCGGACGTTTGCCTTTTTGGGAACAGGCTCTGCCGAGGATGCGCACCGTGAGAGATTGCGTCTTTGGGCAAGCACAGATCCCAAAACCTGTTGTGCCTGTGAATAGGCTGCAGGGGGAAGGTGAAGACCAGCAACAGCTTTCCGGGCTGCCACCTTCCGTGTGGGACAAGGAGCCGGACGTTTGCCTTTTCGGGAACACGCTCTGCCGTGGGTGCGCACCGTGAGATGTTCCTTCTCTGGGCAAGCACAGATCCCAAAACCTGTTGTGCCTGTGAATAGGCTGCAGGGGGAAGGTGAAGACCAGCAACAGCTTTCCGGGCTGCCACCTTCCGTGTGGGACAAGGAGCCGGACGTTTGCCTTTTCGGGAACAGGCTCTGCCGAGGATGCGCACCGTGAGATGTTCCTTCTCTGGGCAAGCACAGATCCCAAAACCTGTTGTGCCTGTGACTAGGCTGCAGGGGGAAGGTGAAGACCAGCAACAGCTTTCCGGGCTGCCACCTTCCGTGTGGGACAAGGAGCCGGACGTTTGCCTTTTCGGGAACAGGCTCTGCCGAGGATGCGCACCGTGAGATGTTCCTTCTCTGGGCAAGCACAGATCCCAAAACCTGTTGTGCCTGTGACTAGGCTGCAGGGGGAAGGTGAAGACCAGCAACAGCTTTCAGGGCTGCCACCTTCCGTGTGGGACAAGGAGCCGGACATTTGCCTTTTCGGGAACAGGCTCTGCCGAGGATGCGCACCGTGAGATGTTCCTTCTCTGGGCAAGCACAGATCCCAAAACCTGTTGTGCCTGTGAATAGGCTGCAGGGGGAAGGTGAAGAGCAGCAACAGCTTTCAGGTCTGCCACCTTCCGTGTGGGACAAGGAGCTGGACGTTTGCCTTTTCGGGAACAGGCTCTGCCGAGGATGCGCACCGTGAGATGTTCCTTCTCTGGGCAAGCACAGATCCCCAAACCTGTTGTACCTGTGAATAGGCTGCAGGGGGAAGGTGAAGACCAGCAACAGCTTTCCGGGCTGCCACCTTCCGTGTGGGACAAGGAGCCGGACGTTTGCCTTTTCGGGAACACGCTCTGCCGAGGATGCGCACCGTGAGATGTTCCTTCTCTGGGCAAGCACAGATCCCAAAACCTGTTGTGCCTGTGAATAGGCTGCAGGGGGAAGGTGAAGACCAGCAAGAGCTTTCAGGGCTGCCACCTTCCGTGTGGGACAAGGAGCCGGACGTTTGCCTTTTCGGGAACAGGCTCTGCCGAGGATGCGCACCGTGAGATGTTCCTTCTCTGGGCAAGCACAGATCCCCAAACCTGTTGTGCCTGTGAATAGGCTGCAGGGGGAAGGTGAAGACCAGCAACAGCTTTCCGGGCTGCCACCTTCCGTGTGGGACAAGGAGCCGGACGTTTGCCTTTTCGGGAACAGTCTCTGCCGAGGATGCGCACCATAGAGATTGCGTCTTTGGGAAAGCAGAGATTCCCAGTGCGGTGGTGCCTGTGAATAGGCTGCAGGGGGAAGGTGAAGACCAGCAACAGCTTTCAGGGCTGCCACCTTCCGTGTGGGACAAGGAGCCGGACGTTTGCCTTTTCGGGAACAGGCTCTGCCGAGGATGCGCACCGTGAGATGTTCCTTCTCTGGGCAAGCACAGATCCCAAAACCTGTTGTGCCTGTGAATAGGCTGCAGGGGGAAGGTGAAGACCAGCAACAGCTTTCCGGGCTGCCACCTTCCGTGTGGGACAAGGAGCCGGACGTTTGCCTTTTCGGGAACAGGCTCTGCCGAGGATGCGCACCGTGAGATGTTCCTTCTCTGGGCAAGCACAGATCCCCAAACCTGTTGTGCTTGTGAATAGGCTGCAGGGGGAAGGTGAAGACCAGCAAGAGCTTTCCGGGCTGCCACCTTCCGTGTGGGACAAGGAGCCGGACGTTTGCCTTTTCGGGAACAGGCTCTGCCGAGGATGCGCACCGTGAGATGTTCCTTCTCTGGGCAAGCACAGATCCCAAAACCTGTTGTGCCTGTGAATAGGCTGCAGGGGGAAGGTGAAGACCAGCAACAGCTTTCCGGGCTGCCACCTTCCGTGTGGGACAAGGAGCCGGACGTTTGCCTTTTCGGGAACAGGCTCTGCCGAGGATGCGCACCATGAGAGATTGAGTCTTTGGGAAAGCAGAGATTCCCAGTGCGGTGGTGCCTGTGAATAGGCTGCAGGGGGAAGGTGAAGACCAGAACAGCTTTCCGGGCTGCCACCTTCCGTGTGGGACAAGGAGCCGGACGTTTGCCTTTTCGGGAACAGGCTCTGCCGAGCATGCGCACCGTGAGATGTTCCTTCTCTGGGCAAGCACAGATCCCAAAACCTGTTGTGCCTGTGAATAGGCTGCAGGGGGAAGGTGAAGACCAGCAACAGCTTTCCGGGCTGCCACCTTCCGTGTGGGACAAGGAGCCGGACGTTTGCCTTTTCGGGAACAGGCTCTGCCGAGGATGCGCACCGTGAGATGTTCCTTCTCTGGGCAAGCACAGATCCCAAAACCTGTTGTGCCTGTGAATAGGCTGCAGGGGGAAGGTGAAGACCAGCAACAGCTTTCAGGGCTGCCACCTTCCGTGTGGGACAAGGAGCCGGACGTTTGCCTTTTCGGGAACAGGCTCTGCCGAGGATGCGCACCGTGAGAGATTGCGTCTTTGGGAAAGCAGAGATTCCCAGTGCGGTGGTGCCTGTGAATAGGCTGCAGGGGGAAGGTGAAGACCAGCAAGAGCTTTCCGGGCTGCCACCTTCCGTGTGGGACAAGGAGCCGGACGTTTGCCTTTTCGGGAACAGGCTCTGCCGAGGATACGCACCGTGAGATGTTCCTTCTCTGGGCAAGCACAGATCCCAAAACCTGTTGTGCCTGTGAATAGGCTGCAGGGGGAAGGTGAAGACCAGCAACAGCTTTCCGGGCTGCCACCTTCCGTGTGGGACAAGGAGCCGGACGTTTGCCTTTTTGGGAACAGGCTCTGCCGAGGATGCGCACCGTGAGAGATTGCGTCTTTGGGCAAGCACAGATCCCCAAACCTGTTGTGCCTGTGAATAGGCTGCAGGGGGAAGGTGAAGACCAGCAACAGCTTTCCGGGCTGCCACCTTCCGTGTGGGACAAGGAGCCGGACGTTTGCCTTTTCGGGAACACGCTCTGCCGTGGGTGCGCACCGTGAGATGTTCCTTCTCTGGGCAAGCACAGATCCCAAAACCTGTTGTGCCTGTGAATAGGCTGCAGGGGGAAGGTGAAGACCAGCAACAGCTTTCCGGGCTGCCACCTTCCGTGTGGGACAAGGAGCCGGAGGTTTGCCTTTTCGGGAACAGGCTCTGCCGAGGATGCGCACCGTGAGATGTTCCTTCTCTGGGCAAGCACAGATCCCAAAACCTGTTGTGCCTGTGAATAGGCTGCAGGGAGAAGGTGAAGACCAGCAACAGCTTTCCGGGCTGCCACCTTCCGTGTGGGACAAGGAGCCGGACGTTTGCCTTTTCGGGAACAGGCTCTGCCGAGGATGCGCACCGTGAGATGTTCCTTCTCTGGGCAAGCACAGATCCCAAAACCTGTTGTGCCTGTGACTAGGCTGCAGGGGGAAGGTGAAGACGAGCAACAGCTTTCCGGGCTGCCACCTTCCGTGTGGGACAAGGAGCCGGACGTTTGCCTTTTCGGGAACAGGCTCTGCCGAGGATGCGCACCGTGAGATGTTCCTTCTCTGGGCAAGCACAGATCCCAAAACCTGTTGTGCCTGTGAATAGGCTGCAGGGGGAAGGTGAAGAGCAGCAACAGCTTTCAGGTCTGCCACCTTCCGTGTGGGACAAGGAGCTGGACGTTTGCCTTTTCGGGAACAGGCTCTGCCGAGGATGCGCACCATGAGATGTTCCTTCTCTGGGCAAGAACAGATCCCCAAACCTGTTGTACCTGTGAATAGGCTGCAGGGGGAAGACCAGCAAGAGCTTTCCGGGCTGCCACCTTCCGTGTGGGACAAGGAGCCGGACGTTTGCCTTTTCGGGAACAGGCTCTGCCGAGGATGCGCACCGTGAGATGTTCCTTCTCTGGGCAAGCACAGATCCCAAAACCTGTTGTGCCTGTGACTAGGCTGCAGGGGGAAGGTGAAGACCAGCAACAGCTTTCCGGGCTGCCACCTTCCGTGTGGGACAAGGAGCCGGACGTTTGCCTTTTCGGGAACAGGCTCTGCCGAGGATGCGCACCGTGAGATGTTCCTTCTCTGGGCAAGCACAGATCCCAAAACCTGTTGTGCCTGTGAATAGGCTGCAGGGGGAAGGTGAAGACCAGCAACAGCTTTCAGGGCTGCCACCTTCCGTGTGGGACAAGGAGCCGGACGTTTGCCTTTTTGGGAACAGGCTCTGCCGAGGATGCGCACCGTGAGATGTTCCTTCTCTGGGCAAGCACAGATCCCAAAACCTGTTGTGCCTGTGAATAGGCTGCAGGGGGAAGGTGAAGACCAGCAACAGCTTTCAGGGCTGCCACCTTCCGTGTGGGACAAGGAGCCGGACGTTTGCCTTTTCGGGAACAGGCTCTGCCGAGGATGCGCACCGTGAGATGTTCCTTCTCTGGGCAAGCACAGATCCCAAAACCTGTTGTGCCTGTGAATAGGCTGCAGGGGGAAGGTGAAGACGAGCAACAGCTTTCCGGGCTGCCACCTTCCGTGTGGGACAAGGAGCCGGACGTTTGCCTTTTCGGGAACAGGCTCTGCCGAGGATGCGCACCGTGAGATGTTCCTTCTCTGGGCAAGTACAGATCCCAAAACCTGTTGTGCCTGTGAATAGGCTGCAGGGGGAAGGTGAAGACCAGCAAGAGCTTTCCGGGCTGCCACCTTCCGTGTGGGACAAGGAGCCGGACGTTTGCCTTTTCGGGAACAGGCTCTGCCGAGGATGCGCACCGTGAGATGTTCCTTCTCTGGGCAAGCACAGATCCCAAAACCTGTTGTGCCTGTGACTAGGCTGCAGGGGGAAGGTGAAGACCAGCAACAGCTTTCCGGGCTGCCACCTTCCGTGTGGGACAAGGAGCCGGACGTTTGCCTTTTCGGGAACAGGCTCTGCCGAGGATGCGCACCGTGAGAGATTGCGTCTTTGGGAAAGCAGAGATTCCCAGTGCGGTGGTGCCTGTGAATAGGCTGCAGGGGGAAGGTGAAGACCAGCAAGAGCTTTCAGGGCTGCCACCTTCCGTGTGGGACAAGGAGCCGGACGTTTGCCTTTTCGGGAACAGGCTCTGCCGAGGATGCGCACTGTGAGATGTTCCTTCTCTGGGCAAGCACAGATCCCAAAACCTGTTGTGCCTGTGAATAGGCTGCAGGGGGAAGGTGAAGACCAGCAAGAGCTTTCAGGGCTGCCACCTTCCGTGTGGGACAAGGAGCCGGACGTTTGCCTTTTCGGGAACAGGCTCTGCCGAGGATGCGCACCGTGAGATGTTCCTTCTCTGGGCAAGCACAGATCCCAAAACCTGTTGTGCCTGTGAATAGGCTGCAGAGGGAAGGTGAAGACCAGCAACAGCTTTCAGGGCTGCCACCTTCCGTGTTGGACAAGGAGCCGGACGTTTGCCTTTTCGGGAACAGGCTCTGCCGAGGATGCGCACCATGAGAGATTGAGTCTTTGGGAAAGCAGAGATTCCCAGTGCGGTGGTGCCTGTGAATAGGCTGCAGGGGGAAGGTGAAGACCAGCAACAGCTTTCCGGGCTGCCACCTTCCGTGTGGGACAAGGAGCCGGACGTTTGCCTTTTCGGGAACAGGCTCTGCCGAGGATGCGCACCGTGAGATGTTCCTTCTCTGGGCAAGCACAGATCCCAAAACCTGTTGTGCCTGTGAATAGGCTGCAGGGGGAAGGTGAAGACCAGCAACAGCTTTCCGGGCTGCCACCTTCCGTGTGGGACAAGGAGCCGGACGTTTGCCTTTTCGGGAACAGGCTCTGCCGAGGATGCGCACCGTGAGATGTTCCTTCTCTGGGCAAGCACAGATCCCCAAACCTGTTGTGCCTGTGAATAGGCTGCAGGGGGAAGGTGAAGACCAGCAACAGCTTTCCGGGCTGCCACCTTCCGTGTGGGACAAGGAGCCGGACGTTTGCCTTTTCGGGAACAGGCTCTGCCGAGGATGCGCACCGTGAGAGATTGCGTCTTTGGGAAAGCAGAGAATCCCAGTGCGGTGGTGCCTGTGAATAGGCTGCAGGGGGAAGGTGAAGACCAGCAACAGCTTTCAGGGCTGCCACCTTCCGTGTGGGACAAGGAGCCGGACGTTTGCCTTTTCGGGAACAGGCTCTGCCGAGGATGCGCACCGTGAGATGTTCCTTCTCTGGGCAAGCACAGATCCCAAAACCTGTTGTGCCTGTGAATAGGCTGCAGGGGGAAGGTGAAGACCAGCAACAGCTTTCTGGGCTGCCACCTTCCGTGTGGGACAAGGAGCCGGACGTTTGCCTTTTTGGGAACAGGCTCTGCCGAGGATGCGCACCGTGAGATGTTCCTTCTCTGGGCAAGCACAGATCCCCAAACCTGTTGTGCCTGTGAATAGGCTGCAGGGGGAAGGTGAAGACCAGCAACAGCTTTCCGGGCTGCCACCTTCCGTGTGGGACAAGGAGCCGGACGTTTGCCTTTTCGGGAACAGGCTCTGCCGTGGGTGCGCACCGTGAGATGTTCCTTCTCTGGGCAAGCACAGATCCCAAAACCTGTTGTGCCTGTGAATAGGCTGCAGGGGGAAGGTGAAGACCAGCAACAGCTTTCCGGGCTGCCACCTTCCGTGTGGGACAAGGAGCCGGATGTTTGCCTTTTCGGGAACAGGCTCTGCCGAGGATGCGCACCGTGAGATGTTCCTTCTCTGGGCAAGCACAGATCCCAAAACCTGTTGTGCCTGTGAATAGGCTGCAGGGGGAAGGTGAAGACCAGCAACAGCTTTCCGGGCTGCCACCTTCCGTGTGGGACAAGGAGCCGGACGTTTGCCTTTTTGGGAACACGCTCTGCCGTGGGTGCGCACCGTGAGATGTTCCTTCTCTGGGCAAGCACAGATCCCAAAACCTGTTGTGCCTGTGAATAGGCTGCAGGGGGAAGGTGAAGACCAGCAACAGCTTTCCGGGCTGCCACCTTCCGTGTGGGACAAGGAGCCGGACGTTTGCCTTTTCGGGAACAGGCTCTGCCGAGGATGCGCACCGTGAGATGTTCCTTCTCTGGGCAAGCACAGATCCCAAAACCTGTTGTGCCTGTGACTAGGCTGCAGGGGGAAGGTGAAGACCAGCAACAGCTTTCCGGGCTGCCACCTTCCGTGTGGGACAAGGAGCCGGACGTTTGCCTTTTCGGGAACAGGCTCTGCCGAGGATGCGCACCGTGAGATGTTCCTTCTCTGGGCAAGCACAGATCCCAAAACCTGTTGTGCCTGTGACTAGGCTGCAGGGGGAAGGTGAAGACCAGCAACAGCTTTCCGGGCTGCCACCTTCCGTGTGGGACAAGGAGCCGGACGTTTGCCTTTTCGGGAACAGGCTCTGCCGAGGATGCGCACCGTGAGATGTTCCTTCTCTGGGCAAGCACAGATCCCAAAACCTGTTGTGCCTGTGAATAGGCTGCAGGGGGAAGGTGAAGAGCAGCAACAGCTTTCAGGTCTGCCACCTTCCGTGTGGGACAAGGAGCTGGACGTTTGCCTTTTCGGGAACAGGCTCTGCCGAGGATGCGCACCGTGAGATGTTCCTTCTCTGGGCAAGCACAGATCCCCAAACCTGTTGTACCTGTGAATAGGCTGCAGGGGGAAGGTGAAGACCAGCAACAGCTTTCCGGGCTGCCACCTTCCGTGTGGGACAAGGAGCCGGACGTTTGCCTTTTCGGGAACACGCTCTGCCGAGGATGCGCACCGTGAGATGTTCCTTCTCTGGGCAAGCACAGATCCCAAAACCTGTTGTGCCTGTGAATAGGCTGCAGGGGGAAGGTGAAGACCAGCAACAGCTTTCTGGGCTGCCACCTTCCGTGTGGGACAAGGAGCCGGAGGTTTGCCTTTTCGGGAACAGGCTCTGCCGAGGATGCGCACCATAGAGATTGCGTCTTTGGGAAAGCAGAGATTCCCAGTGCGGTGGTGCCTGTGAATAGGCTGCAGGGGGAAGGTGAAGACCAGCAACAGCTTTCAGGGCTGCCACCTTCCGTGTGGGACAAGGAGCCGGACGTTTGCCTTTTCGGGAACAGGCTCTGCCGAGGATGCGCACCGTGAGATGTTCCTTCTCTGGGCAAGCACAGATCCCAAAACCTGTTGTGCCTGTGAATAGGCTGCAGGGGGAAGGTGAAGACCAGCAACAGCTTTCCGGGCTGCCACCTTCCGTGTGGGACAAGGAGCCGGACGTTTGCCTTTTCGGGAACAGGCTCTGCCGAGGATGCGCACCGTGAGATGTTCCTTCTCTGGGCAAGCACAGATCCCAAAACCTGTTGTGCCTGTGAATAGGCTGCAGGGGGAAGGTGAAGACCAGCAAGAGCTTTCCGGGCTGCCACCTTCCGTGTGGGACAAGGAGCCGGACGTTTGCCTTTTCGGGAACAGGCTCTGCCGAGGATGCGCACCGTGAGATGTTCCTTCTCTGGGCAAGCACAGATCCCCAAACCTGTTGTGCCTGTGACTAGGCTGCAGGGGGAAGGTGAAGACCAGCAACAGCTTTCCGGGCTGCCACCTTCCGTGTGGGACAAGGAGCCGGACGTTTGCCTTTTCGGGAACAGGCTCTGCCGAGGATGCGCACCATGAGAGATTGAGTCTTTGGGAAAGCAGAGATTCCCAGTGCGGTGGTGCCTGTGAATAGGCTGCAGGGGGAAGGTGAAGACCAGAACAGCTTTCCGGGCTGCCACCTTCCGTGTGGGACAAGGAGCCGGACGTTTGCCTTTTCGGGAACAGGCTCTGCCGAGCATGCGCACCGTGAGATGTTCCTTCTCTGGGCAAGCACAGATCCCAAAACCTGTTGTGCCTGTGAATAGGCTGCAGGGGGAAGGTGAAGACCAGCAACAGCTTTCCGGGCTGCCACCTTCCGTGTGGGACAAGGAGCCGGACGTTTGCCTTTTCGGGAACAGGCTCTGCCGAGGATGCGCACCGTGAGATGTTCCTTCTCTGGGCAAGCACAGATCCCAAAACCTGTTGTGCCTGTGAATAGGCTGCAGGGGGAAGGTGAAGACCAGCAACAGCTTTCAGGGCTGCCACCTTCCGTGTGGGACAAGGAGCCGGACGTTTGCCTTTTCGGGAACAGGCTCTGCCGAGGATGCGCACCGTGAGAGATTGCGTCTTTGGGAAAGCAGAGATTCCCAGTGCGGTGGTGCCTGTGAATAGGCTGCAGGGGGAAGGTGAAGACCAGCAAGAGCTTTCCGGGCTGCCACCTTCCGTGTGGGACAAGGAGCCGGACGTTTGCCTTTTCGGGAACAGGCTCTGCCGAGGATGCGCACCGTGAGATGTTCCTTCTCTGGGCAAGCACAGATCCCAAAACCTGTTGTGCCTGTGAATAGGCTGCAGGGGGAAGGTGAAGACCAGCAACAGCTTTCCGGGCTGCCACCTTCCGTGTGGGACAAGGAGCCGGACGTTTGCCTTTTTGGGAACAGGCTCTGCCGAGGATGCGCACCGTGAGAGATTGCGTCTTTGGGCAAGCACAGATCCCCAAACCTGTTGTGCCTGTGAATAGGCTGCAGGGGGAAGGTGAAGACCAGCAACAGCTTTCCGGGCTGCCACCTTCCGTGTGGGACAAGGAGCCGGACGTTTGCCTTTTCGGGAACACGCTCTGCCGTGGGTGCGCACCGTGAGATGTTCCTTCTCTGGGCAAGCACAGATCCCAAAACCTGTTGTGCCTGTGAATAGGCTGCAGGGGGAAGGTGAAGACCAGCAACAGCTTTCCGGGCTGCCACCTTCCGTGTGGGACAAGGAGCCGGAGGTTTGCCTTTTCGGGAACAGGCTCTGCCGAGGATGCGCACCGTGAGATGTTCCTTCTCTGGGCAAGCACAGATCCCAAAACCTGTTGTGCCTGTGAATAGGCTGCAGGGAGAAGGTGAAGACCAGCAACAGCTTTCCGGGCTGCCACCTTCCGTGTGGGACAAGGAGCCGGACGTTTGCCTTTTCGGGAACAGGCTCTGCCGAGGATGCGCACCGTGAGATGTTCCTTCTCTGGGCAAGCACAGATCCCAAAACCTGTTGTGCCTGTGACTAGGCTGCAGGGGGAAGGTGAAGACGAGCAACAGCTTTCCGGGCTGCCACCTTCCGTGTGGGACAAGGAGCCGGACGTTTGCCTTTTCGGGAACAGGCTCTGCCGAGGATGCGCACCGTGAGATGTTCCTTCTCTGGGCAAGCACAGATCCCAAAACCTGTTGTGCCTGTGAATAGGCTGCAGGGGGAAGGTGAAGAGCAGCAACAGCTTTCAGGTCTGCCACCTTCCGTGTGGGACAAGGAGCTGGACGTTTGCCTTTTCGGGAACAGGCTCTGCCGAGGATGCGCACCATGAGATGTTCCTTCTCTGGGCAAGAACAGATCCCCAAACCTGTTGTACCTGTGAATAGGCTGCAGGGGGAAGGTGAAGACCAGCAAGAGCTTTCCGGGCTGCCACCTTCCGTGTGGGACAAGGAGCCGGACGTTTGCCTTTTCGGGAACACGCTCTGCCGAGGATGCGCACCGTGAGATGTTCCTTCTCTGGGCAAGCACAGATCCCAAAACCTGTTGTGCCTGTGACTAGGCTGCAGGGGGAAGGTGAAGACCAGCAACAGCTTTCCGGGCTGCCACCTTCCGTGTGGGACAAGGAGCCGGACGTTTGCCTTTTCGGGAACAGGCTCTGCCGAGGATGCGCACCGTGAGATGTTCCTTCTCTGGGCAAGCACAGATCCCAAAACCTGTTGTGCCTGTGAATAGGCTGCAGGGGGAAGGTGAAGACCAGCAACAGCTTTCCGGGCTGCCACCTTCCGTGTGGGACAAGGAGCCGGACGTTTGCCTTTTTGGGAACAGGCTCTGCCGAGGATGCGCACCGTGAGAGATTGCGTCTTTGGGCAAGCACAGATCCCAAAACCTGTTGTGCCTGTGAATAGGCTGCAGGGGGAAGGTGAAGACCAGCAACAGCTTTCCGGGCTGCCACCTTCCGTGTGGGACAAGGAGCCGGACGTTTGCCTTTTCGGGAACACGCTCTGCCGTGGGTGCGCACCGTGAGATGTTCCTTCTCTGGGCAAGCACAGATCCCAAAACCTGTTGTGCCTGTGAATAGGCTGCAGGGGGAAGGTGAAGACCAGCAACAGCTTTCCGGGCTGCCACCTTCCGTGTGGGACAAGGAGCCGGACGTTTGCCTTTTCGGGAACAGGCTCTGCCGAGGATGCGCACCGTGAGATGTTCCTTCTCTGGGCAAGCACAGATCCCAAAACCTGTTGTGCCTGTGACTAGGCTGCAGGGGGAAGGTGAAGACCAGCAACAGCTTTCCGGGCTGCCACCTTCCGTGTGGGACAAGGAGCCGGACGTTTGCCTTTTCGGGAACAGGCTCTGCCGAGGATGCGCACCGTGAGATGTTCCTTCTCTGGGCAAGCACAGATCCCAAAACCTGTTGTGCCTGTGACTAGGCTGCAGGGGGAAGGTGAAGACCAGCAACAGCTTTCCGGGCTGCCACCTTCCGTGTGGGACAAGGAGCCGGACGTTTGCCTTTTCGGGAACAGGCTCTGCCGAGGATGCGCACCGTGAGATGTTCCTTCTCTGGGCAAGCACAGATCCCAAAACCTGTTGTGCCTGTGAATAGGCTGCAGGGGGAAGGTGAAGAGCAGCAACAGCTTTCAGGTCTGCCACCTTCCGTGTGGGACAAGGAGCTGGACGTTTGCCTTTTCGGGAACAGGCTCTGCCGAGGATGCGCACCGTGAGATGTTCCTTCTCTGGGCAAGCACAGATCCCCAAACCTGTTGTACCTGTGAATAGGCTGCAGGGGGAAGGTGAAGACCAGCAACAGCTTTCCGGGCTGCCACCTTCCGTGTGGGACAAGGAGCCGGACGTTTGCCTTTTCGGGAACACGCTCTGCCGAGGATGCGCACCGTGAGATGTTCCTTCTCTGGGCAAGCACAGATCCCAAAACCTGTTGTGCCTGTGAATAGGCTGCAGGGGGAAGGTGAAGACCAGCAACAGCTTTCTGGGCTGCCACCTTCCGTGTGGGACAAGGAGCCGGAGGTTTGCCTTTTCGGGAACAGGCTCTGCCGAGGATGCGCACCATAGAGATTGCGTCTTTGGGAAAGCAGAGATTCCCAGTGCGGTGGTGCCTGTGAATAGGCTGCAGGGGGAAGGTGAAGACCAGCAACAGCTTTCAGGGCTGCCACCTTCCGTGTGGGACAAGGAGCCGGACGTTTGCCTTTTCGGGAACAGGCTCTGCCGAGGATGCGCACCGTGAGATGTTCCTTCTCTGGGCAAGCACAGATCCCAAAACCTGTTGTGCCTGTGAATAGGCTGCAGGGGGAAGGTGAAGACCAGCAAGAGCTTTCCGGGCTGCCACCTTCCGTGTGGGACAAGGAGCCGGACGTTTGCCTTTTCGGGAACAGGCTCTGCCGAGGATGCGCACCGTGAGATGTTCCTTCTCTGGGCAAGCACAGATCCCAAAACCTGTTGTGCCTGTGAATAGGCTGCAGGGGGAAGGTGAAGACCAGCAAGAGCTTTCCGGGCTGCCACCTTCCGTGTGGGACAAGGAGCCGGACGTTTGCCTTTTCGGGAACAGGCTCTGCCGAGGATGCGCACCGTGAGATGTTCCTTCTCTGGGCAAGCACAGATCCCCAAACCTGTTGTGCCTGTGACTAGGCTGCAGGGGGAAGGTGAAGACCAGCAACAGCTTTCCGGGCTGCCACCTTCCGTGTGGGACAAGGAGCCGGACGTTTGCCTTTTCGGGAACAGGCTCTGCCGAGGATGCGCACCATGAGAGATTGAGTCTTTGGGAAAGCAGAGATTCCCAGTGCGGTGGTGCCTGTGAATAGGCTGCAGGGGGAAGGTGAAGACCAGAACAGCTTTCCGGGCTGCCACCTTCCGTGTGGGACAAGGAGCCGGACGTTTGCCTTTTCGGGAACAGGCTCTGCCGAGCATGCGCACCGTGAGATGTTCCTTCTCTGGGCAAGCACAGATCCCAAAACCTGTTGTGCCTGTGACTAGGCTGCAGGGGGAAGGTGAAGACCAGCAACAGCTTTCCGGGCTGCCACCTTCCGTGTGGGACAAGGAGCCGGACGTTTGCCTTTTCGGGAACAGGCTCTGCCGAGGATGCGCACCGTGAGATGTTCCTTCTCTGGGCAAGCACAGATCCCAAAACCTGTTGTGCCTGTGAATAGGCTGCAGGGGGAAGGTGAAGACCAGCAACAGCTTTCAGGGCTGCCACCTTCCGTGTGGGACAAGGAGCCGGACGTTTGCCTTTTCGGGAACAGGCTCTGCCGAGGATGCGCACCGTGAGAGATTGCGTCTTTGGGAAAGCAGAGATTCCCAGTGCGGTGGTGCCTGTGAATAGGCTGCAGGGGGAAGGTGAAGACCAGCAAGAGCTTTCCGGGCTGCCACCTTCCGTGTGGGACAAGGAGCCGGACGTTTGCCTTTTCGGGAACAGGCTCTGCCGAGGATGCGCACCGTGAGATGTTCCTTCTCTGGGCAAGCACAGATCCCAAAACCTGTTGTGCCTGTGAATAGGCTGCAGGGGGAAGGTGAAGACCAGCAACAGCTTTCCGGGCTGCCACCTTCCGTGTGGGACAAGGAGCCGGACGTTTGCCTTTTTGGGAACAGGCTCTGCCGAGGATGCGCACCGTGAGAGATTGCGTCTTTGGGCAAGCACAGATCCCCAAACCTGTTGTGCCTGTGAATAGGCTGCAGGGGGAAGGTGAAGACCAGCAACAGCTTTCCGGGCTGCCACCTTCCGTGTGGGACAAGGAGCCGGACGTTTGCCTTTTCGGGAACACGCTCTGCCGTGGGTGCGCACCGTGAGATGTTCCTTCTCTGGGCAAGCACAGATCCCAAAACCTGTTGTGCCTGTGAATAGGCTGCAGGGGGAAGGTGAAGACCAGCAACAGCTTTCCGGGCTGCCACCTTCCGTGTGGGACAAGGAGCCGGAGGTTTGCCTTTTCGGGAACAGGCTCTGCCGAGGATGCGCACCGTGAGATGTTCCTTCTCTGGGCAAGCACAGATCCCAAAACCTGTTGTGCCTGTGAATAGGCTGCAGGGAGAAGGTGAAGACCAGCAACAGCTTTCCGGGCTGCCACCTTCCGTGTGGGACAAGGAGCCGGACGTTTGCCTTTTCGGGAACAGGCTCTGCCGAGGATGCGCACCGTGAGATGTTCCTTCTCTGGGCAAGCACAGATCCCAAAACCTGTTGTGCCTGTGACTAGGCTGCAGGGGGAAGGTGAAGACGAGCAACAGCTTTCCGGGCTGCCACCTTCCGTGTGGGACAAGGAGCCGGACGTTTGCCTTTTCGGGAACAGGCTCTGCCGAGGATGCGCACCGTGAGATGTTCCTTCTCTGGGCAAGCACAGATCCCAAAACCTGTTGTGCCTGTGAATAGGCTGCAGGGGGAAGGTGAAGAGCAGCAACAGCTTTCAGGTCTGCCACCTTCCGTGTGGGACAAGGAGCTGGACGTTTGCCTTTTCGGGAACAGGCTCTGCCGAGGATGCGCACCATGAGATGTTCCTTCTCTGGGCAAGAACAGATCCCCAAACCTGTTGTACCTGTGAATAGGCTGCAGGGGGAAGGTGAAGACCAGCAAGAGCTTTCCGGGCTGCCACCTTCCGTGTGGGACAAGGAGCCGGACGTTTGCCTTTTCGGGAACACGCTCTGCCGAGGATGCGCACCGTGAGATGTTCCTTCTCTGGGCAAGCACAGATCCCAAAACCTGTTGTGCCTGTGACTAGGCTGCAGGGGGAAGGTGAAGACCAGCAACAGCTTTCCGGGCTGCCACCTTCCGTGTGGGACAAGGAGCCGGACGTTTGCCTTTTCGGGAACAGGCTCTGCCGAGGATGCGCACCGTGAGATGTTCCTTCTCTGGGCAAGCACAGATCCCAAAACCTGTTGTGCCTGTGAATAGGCTGCAGGGGGAAGGTGAAGACCAGCAACAGCTTTCAGGGCTGCCACCTTCCGTGTGGGACAAGGAGCCGGACGTTTGCCTTTTTGGGAACAGGCTCTGCCGAGGATGCGCACCGTGAGAGATTGCGTCTTTGGGCAAGCACAGATCCCAAAACCTGTTGTGCCTGTGAATAGGCTGCAGGGGGAAGGTGAAGACCAGCAACAGCTTTCAGGGCTGCCACCTTCCGTGTGGGACAAGGAGCCGGACGTTTGCCTTTTCGGGAACAGGCTCTGCCGAGGATGCGCACCGTGAGATGTTCCTTCTCTGGGCAAGCACAGATCCCAAAACCTGTTGTGCCTGTGAATAGGCTGCAGGGGGAAGGTGAAGACGAGCAACAGCTTTCCGGGCTGCCACCTTCCGTGTGGGACAAGGAGCCGGACGTTTGCCTTTTCGGGAACAGGCTCTGCCGAGGATGCGCACCGTGAGATGTTCCTTCTCTGGGCAAGTACAGATCCCAAAACCTGTTGTGCCTGTGAATAGGCTGCAGGGGGAAGGTGAAGACCAGCAAGAGCTTTCCGGGCTGCCACCTTCCGTGTGGGACAAGGAGCCGGACGTTTGCCTTTTCGGGAACAGGCTCTGCCGAGGATGCGCACCGTGAGATGTTCCTTCTCTGGGCAAGCACAGATCCCAAAACCTGTTGTGCCTGTGAATAGGCTGCAGGGGGAAGGTGAAGACCAGCAACAGCTTTCCGGGCTGCCACCTTCCGTGTGGGACAAGGAGCCGGACGTTTGCCTTTTCGGGAACAGGCTCTGCCGAGGATGCGCACCGTGAGAGATTGCGTCTTTGGGAAAGCAGAGAATCCCAGTGCGGTGGTGCCTGTGAATAGGCTGCAGGGGGAAGGTGAAGACCAGCAACAGCTTTCAGGGCTGCCACCTTCCGTGTGGGACAAGGAGCCGGACGTTTGCCTTTTCGGGAACAGGCTCTGCCGAGGATGCGCACCGTGAGATGTTCCTTCTCTGGGCAAGCACAGATCCCCAAACCTGTTGTGCCTGTGAATAGGCTGCAGGGGGAAGGTGAAGACCAGCAACAGCTTTCCGGGCTGCCACCTTCCGTGTGGGACAAGGAGCCGGACGTTTGCCTTTTTGGGAACAGGCTCTGCCGAGGATGCGCACCGTGAGATGTTCCTTCTCTGGGCAAGCACAGATCCCCAAAGCTGTTGTGCCTGTGAATAGGCTGCAGGGGGAAGGTGAAGACCAGCAACAGCTTTCCGGGCTGCCACCTTCCGTGTGGGACAAGGAGCCGGACGTTTGCCTTTTCGGGAACAGGCTCTGCCGTGGGTGCGCACCGTGAGATGTTCCTTCTCTGGGCAAGCACAGATCCCAAAACCTGTTGTGCCTGTGAATAGGCTGCAGGGGGAAGGTGAAGACCAGCAACAGCTTTCCGGGCTGCCACCTTCCGTGTGGGACAAGGAGCCGGACGTTTGCCTTTTCGGGAACAGGCTCTGCCGAGGATGCGCACCGTGAGATGTTCCTTCTCTGGGCAAGCACAGATCCCAAAACCTGTTGTGCCTGTGAATAGGCTGCAGGGGGAAGGTGAAGACCAGCAACAGCTTTCCGGGCTGCCACCTTCCGTGTGGGACAAGGAGCCGGACGTTTGCCTTTTCGGGAACAGGCTCTGCCGAGGATGCGCACCGTGAGATGTTCCTTCTCTGGGCAAGCACAGATCCCAAAACCTGTTGTGCCTGTGACTAGGCTGCAGGGGGAAGGTGAAGAGCAGCAACAGCTTTCAGGGCTGCCACCTTCCGTGTGGGACAAGGAGCCGGACGTTTGCCTTTTTGGGAACAGGCTCTGCCGAGGATGCGCACCGTGAGATGTTCCTTCTCTGGGCAAGAACAGATCCCCAAACCTGTTGTGCCTGTGAATAGGCTGCAGAGGGAAGGTGAAGACCAGCAAGAGCTTTCCGGGCTGCCACCTTCCGTGTGGGACAAGGAGCCGGACGTTTGCCTTTTCGGGAACAGGCTCTGCCGAGGATGCGCACCGTGAGATGTTCCTTCTCTGGGCAAGCACAGATCCCAAAACCTGTTGTGCCTGTGACTAGGCTGCAGGGGGAAGGTGAAGACCAGCAACAGCTTTCCGGGCTGCCACCTTCCGTGTGGGACAAGGAGCCGGACGTTTGCCTTTTCGGGAACAGGCTCTGCCGAGGATGCGCACCGTGAGATGTTCCTTCTCTGGGCAAGCACAGATCCCAAAACCTGTTGTGCCTGTGAATAGGCTGCAGGGGGAAGGTGAAGACCAGCAACAGCTTTCAGGTCTGCCACCTTCCGTGTGGGACAAGGAGCCGGACGTTTGCCTTTTTGGGAACAGGCTCTGCCGAGGATGCGCACCGTGAGAGATTGCGTCTTTGGGCAAGCACAGATCCCCAAACCTGTTGTGCCTGTGAATAGGCTGCAGGGGGAAGGTGAAGACCAGCAACAGCTTTCCGGGCTGCCACCTTCCGTGTGGGACAAGGAGCCGGACGTTTGCCTTTTCGGGAACACGCTCTGCCGTGGGTGCGCACCGTGAGATGTTCCTTCTCTGGGCAAGCACAGATCCCAAAACCTGTTGTGCCTGTGAATAGGCTGCAGGGGGAAGGTGAAGACCAGCAACAGCTTTCCGGGCTGCCACCTTCCGTGTGGGACAAGGAGCCGGAGGTTTGCCTTTTCGGGAACAGGCTCTGCCGAGGATGCGCACCGTGAGATGTTCCTTCTCTGGGCAAGCACAGATCCCAAAACCTGTTGTGCCTGTGAATAGGCTGCAGGGGGAAGGTGAAGACCAGCAACAGCTTTCCGGGCTGCCACCTTCCGTGTGGGACAAGGAGCCGGACGTTTGCCTTTTCGGGAACAGGCTCTGCCGAGGATGCGCACCGTGAGATGTTCCTTCTCTGGGCAAGCACAGATCCCAAAACCTGTTGTGCCTGTGACTAGGCTGCAGGGGGAAGGTGAAGACGAGCAACAGCTTTCCGGGCTGCCACCTTCCGTGTGGGACAAGGAGCCGGACGTTTGCCTTTTCGGGAACAGGCTCTGCCGAGGATGCGCACCGTGAGATGTTCCTTCTCTGGGCAAGCACAGATCCCAAAACCTGTTGTGCCTGTGAATAGGCTGCAGGGGGAAGGTGAAGAGCAGCAACAGCTTTCAGGTCTGCCACCTTCCGTGTGGGACAAGGAGCCGGACGTTTGCCTTTTCGGGAACAGGCTCTGCCGAGGATGCGCACCATGAGATGTTCCTTCTCTGGGCAAGAACAGATCCCCAAACCTGTTGTACCTGTGAATAGGCTGCAGGGGGAAGGTGAAGACCAGCAAGAGCTTTCCGGGCTGCCACCTTCCGTGTGGGACAAGGAGCCGGACGTTTGCCTTTTCGGGAACACGCTCTGCCGAGGATGCGCACCGTGAGATGTTCCTTCTCTGGGCAAGCACAGATCCCAAAACCTGTTGTGCCTGTGACTAGGCTGCAGGGGGAAGGTGAAGACCAGCAACAGCTTTCCGGGCTGCCACCTTCCGTGTGGGACAAGGAGCCGGACGTTTGCCTTTTCGGGAACAGGCTCTGCCGAGGATGCGCACCGTGAGATGTTCCTTCTCTGGGCAAGCACAGATCCCAAAACCTGTTGTGCCTGTGAATAGGCTGCAGGGGGAAGGTGAAGACCAGCAACAGCTTTCCGGGCTGCCACCTTCCGTGTGGGACAAGGAGCCGGACGTTTGCCTTTTTGGGAACAGGCTCTGCCGAGGATGCGCACCGTGAGAGATTGCGTCTTTGGGCAAGCACAGATCCCAAAACCTGTTGTGCCTGTGAATAGGCTGCAGGGGGAAGGTGAAGACCAGCAACAGCTTTCAGGGCTGCCACCTTCCGTGTGGGACAAGGAGCCGGACGTTTGCCTTTTCGGGAACAGGCTCTGCCGAGGATGCGCACCGTGAGATGTTCCTTCTCTGGGCAAGCACAGATCCCAAAACCTGTTGTGCCTGTGAATAGGCTGCAGGGGGAAGGTGAAGACGAGCAACAGCTTTCCGGGCTGCCACCTTCCGTGTGGGACAAGGAGCCGGACGTTTGCCTTTTCGGGAACAGGCTCTGCCGAGGATGCGCACCGTGAGATGTTCCTTCTCTGGGCAAGCACAGATCCCCAAACCTGTTGTGCCTGTGAATAGGCTGCAGGGGGAAGGTGAAGACCAGCAAGAGCTTTCCGGGCTGCCACCTTCCGTGTGGGACAAGGAGCCGGACGTTTGCCTTTTCGGGAACAGGCTCTGCCGAGGATGCGCACCGTGAGATGTTCCTTCTCTGGGCAAGCACAGATCCCCAAACCTGTTGTGCCTGTGAATAGGCTGCAGGGGGAAGGTGAAGACCAGCAACAGCTTTCCGGGCTGCCACCTTCCGTGTGGGACAAGGAGCCGGACGTTTGCCTTTTCGGGAACAGGCTCTGCCGAGGATGCGCACTGTGAGATGTTCCTTCTCTGGGCAAGCACAGATCCCAAAACCTGTTGTGCCTGTGAATAGGCTGCAGGGGGAAGGTGAAGACCAGCAACAGCTTTCCGGGCTGCCACCTTCCGTGTGGGACAAGGAGCCGGACGTTTGCCTTTTTGGGAACAGGCTCTGCCGAGGATGCGCACCGTGAGATGTTCCTTCTCTGGGCAAGCACAGATCCCAAAACCTGTTGTGCCTGTGAATAGGCTGCAGAGGGAAGGTGAAGACCAGCAACAGCTTTCAGGGCTGCCACCTTCCGTGTTGGACAAGGAGCCGGATGTTTGCCTTTTCGGGAACAGGCTCTGCCGAGGATGCGCACCATGAGAGATTGAGTCTTTGGGAAAGCAGAGATTCCCAGTGCGGTGGTGCCTGTGAATAGGCTGCAGGGGGAAGGTGAAGACCAGCAACAGCTTTCCGGGCTGCCACCTTCCGTGTGGGACAAGGAGCCGGACGTTTGCCTTTTCGGGAACAGGCTCTGCCGAGCATGCGCACCGTGAGATGTTCCTTCTCTGGGCAAGCACAGATCCCCAAACCTGTTGTGCCTGTGAATAGGCTGCAGGGGGAAGGTGAAGACCAGCAACAGCTTTCCGGGCTGCCACCTTCCGTGTGGGACAAGGAGCCGGACGTTTGCCTTTTCGGGAACAGGCTCTGCCGAGGATGCGCACCGTGAGATGTTCCTTCTCTGGGCAAGCACAGATCCCAAAACCTGTTGTGCCTGTGAATAGGCTGCAGGGGGAAGGTGAAGACCAGCAACAGCTTTCCGGGCTGCCACCTTCCGTGTGGGACAAGGAGCCGGACGTTTGCCTTTTCGGGAACAGGCTCTGCCGAGGATGCGCACCGTGAGAGATTGCGTCTTTGGGAAAGCAGAGATTCCCAGTGCGGTGGTGCCTGTGAATAGGCTGCAGGGGGAAGGTGAAGACCAGCAACAGCTTTCCGGGCTGCCACCTTCCGTGTGGGACAAGGAGCCGGACGTTTGCCTTTTCGGGAACAGGCTCTGCCGAGGATGCGCACCGTGAGATGTTCCTTCTCTGGGCAAGCACAGATCCCAAAACCTGTTGTGCCTGTGAATAGGCTGCAGGGGGAAGGTGAAGACCAGCAACAGCTTTCAGGGCTGCCACCTTCCGTGTGGGACAAGGAGCCGGACGTTTGCCTTTTTGGGAACAGGCTCTGCCGAGGATGCGCACCGTGAGAGATTGCGTCTTTGGGCAAGCACAGATCCCCAAACCTGTTGTGCCTGTGACTAGGCTGCAGGGGGAAGGTGAAGACCAGCAACAGCTTTCCGGGCTGCCACCTTCCGTGTGGGACAAGGAGCCAGACGTTTGCCTTTTCGGGAACAGGCTCTGCCGAGGATGCGCACCGTGAGATGTTCCTTCTCTGGGCAAGCACAGATCCCAAAACCTGTTGTGCCTGTGAATAGGCTGCAGGGGGAAGGTGAAGACCAGCAACAGCTTTCCGGGCTGCCACCTTCCGTGTGGGACAAGGAGCCGGATGTTTGCCTTTTCGGGAACAGGCTCTGCCGAGGATGCGCACCGTGAGATGTTCCTTCTCTGGGCAAGCACAGATCCCAAAACCTGTTGTGCCTGTGAATAGGCTGCAGGGGGAAGGTGAAGACCAGCAACAGCTTTCCGGGCTGCCACCTTCCGTGTGGGACAAGGAGCCGGACGTTTGCCTTTTCGGGAACAGGCTCTGCCGAGGATGCGCACCGTGAGATGTTCCTTCTCTGGGCAAGCACAGATCCCAAAACCTGTTGTGCCTGTGACTAGGCTGCAGGGGGAAGGTGAAGACCAGCAACAGCTTTCAGGGCTGCCACCTTCCGTGTGGGACAAGGAGCCGGACGTTTGCCTTTTCGGGAACAGGCTCTGCCGAGGATGCGCACCATGAGATGTTCCTTCTCTGGGCAAGAACAGATCCCCAAACCTGTTGTGCCTGTGAATAGGCTGCAGGGGGAAGGTGAAGACCAGCAAGAGCTTTCCGGGCTGCCACCTTCCGTGTGGGACAAGGAGCCGGACGTTTGCCTTTTCGGGAACAGGCTCTGCCGAGGATGCGCACCGTGAGATGTTCCTTCTCTGGGCAAGCACAGATCCCAAAACCTGTTGTGCCTGTGAATAGGCTGCAGGGGGAAGGTGAAGACCAGCAACAGCTTTCCGGGCTGCCACCTTCCGTGTGGGACAAGGAGCCGGACGTTTGCCTTTTCGGGAACAGGCTCTGCCGAGGATGCGCACCGTGAGATGTTCCTTCTCTGGGCAAGCACAGATCCCAAAACCTGTTGTGCCTGTGAATAGGCTGCAGGGGGAAGGTGAAGACCAGCAACAGCTTTCAGGGCTGCCACCTTCCGTGTGGGACAAGGAGCCGGACGTTTGCCTTTTTGGGAACAGGCTCTGCCGAGGATGCGCACCGTGAGAGATTGCGTCTTTGGGCAAGCACAGATCCCAAAACCTGTTGTGCCTGTGAATAGGCTGCAGGGGGAAGGTGAAGACCAGCAACAGCTTTCCGGGCTGCCACCTTCCGTGTGGGACAAGGAGCCAGACGTTTGCCTTTTCGGGAACAGGCTCTGCCGAGGATGCGCACCGTGAGATGTTCCTTCTCTGGGCAAGCACAGATCCCCAAACCTGTTGTGCCTGTGAATAGGCTGCAGGGGGAAGGTGAAGACCAGCAACAGCTTTCCGGGCTGCCACCTTCCGTGTGGGACAAGGAGCCGGACGTTTGCCTTTTCGGGAACAGGCTCTGCCGAGGATGCGCACCGTGAGATGTTCCTTCTCTGGGCAAGCACAGATCCCAAAACCTGTTGTGCCTGTGAATAGGCTGCAGGGGGAAGGTGAAGACCAGCAACAGCTTTCCGGGCTGCCACCTTCCGTGTGGGAAAAGGAGCCGGACGTTTGCCTTTTCGGAAACAGGCTCTGCCGAGGATGCGCACCGTGAGAGATTGCGTCTTTGGGAAAGCAGAGATTCCCAGTGCGGTGGTGCCTGTGAATAGGCTGCAGGGGGAAGGTGAAGACCAGCAACAGCTTTCCGGGCTGCCACCTTCCGTGTGGGACAAGGAGCCGGACGTTTGCCTTTTCGGGAACAGGCTCTGCCGAGGATGCGCACTGTGAGATGTTCCTTCTCTGGGCAAGCACAGATCCCAAAACCTGTTGTGCCTGTGAATAGGCTGCAGGGGGAAGGTGAAGACCAGCAACAGCTTTCCGGGCTGCCACCTTCCGTGTGGGACAAGGAGCCGGACGTTTGCCTTTTCGGGAACAGGCTCTGCCGAGGATGCGCACCGTGAGATGTTCCTTCTCTGGGAAAGCAGAGATCCCCAAACCTGTTGTGCCTGTGAATAGGCTGCAGGGGGAAGGTGAAGACCAGCAACAGCTTTCCGGGCTGCCACCTTCCGTGTGGGACAAGGAGCCGGACGTTTGCCTTTTCGGGAACAGGCTCTGCCGAGGATGCGCACCGTGAGATGTTCCTTCTCTGGGCAAGCACAGATCCCAAAACCTGTTGTGCCTGTGAATAGGCTGCAGGGGGAAGGTGAAGACCAGCAACAGCTTTCCGGGCTGCCACCTTCCGTGTGGGACAAGGAGCCGGACGTTTGCCTTTTCGGGAACAGGCTCTGCCGAGGATGCGCACCGTGAGATGTTCCTTCTCTGGGCAAGCACAGATCCCAAAACCTGTTGTGCCTGTGAATAGGCTGCAGGGGGAAGGTGAAGACCAGCAAGAGCTTTCCGGGCTGCCACCTTCCGTGTGGGACAAGGAGCCGGACGTTTGCCTTTTCGGGAACAGGCTCTGCCGAGGATGCGCACCGTGAGAGATTGCGTCTTTGGGAAAGCAGAGATTCCCAGTGCGGTGGTGCCTGTGAATAGGCTGCAGGGGGAAGGTGAAGACCAGCAACAGCTTTCCGGGCTGCCACCTTCCGTGTGGGACAAGGAGCCGGACGTTTGCCTTTTCGGGAACAGGCTCTGCCGAGGATGCGCACTGTGAGATGTTCCTTCTCTGGGCAAGCACAGATCCCAAAACCTGTTGTGCCTGTGAATAGGCTGCAGGGGGAAGGTGAAGACCAGCAACAGCTTTCCGGGCTGCCACCTTCCGTGTGGGACAAGGAGCCGGACGTTTGCCTTTTCGGGAACAGGCTCTGCCGAGGATGCGCACCGTGAGATGTTCCTTCTCTGGGCAAGCAGAGATCCCAAAACCTGTTGTGCCTGTGAATAGGCTGCAGGGGGAAGGTGAAGACCAGCAACAGCTTTCCGGGCTGCCACCTTCCGTGTGGGACAAGGAGCCGGACGTTTGCCTTTTTGGGAACACGCTCTGCCGAGGATGCGCACCGTGAGAGATTGCGTCTTTGGGCAAGCACAGATCCCCAAACCTGTTGTGCCTGTGAATAGGCTGCAGGGGGAAGGTGAAGACCAGCAAGAGCTTTCAGGACTGCCACCTTCCGTGTGGGACAAGGAGCCGGACGTTTGCCTTTTTGGGAACAAGCTCTGCCGAGGATGCGCACCGTGAGAGATTGCGTCTCTGGGAAAGCAGAGATCCCAAAACCTGTTGTGCCTGTGAATAGGCTGCACGGGGAAGGTGAAGACCAGCAACAGCTTTCAGGGCTGCCACCTTCCGTGTGGGACAAGGAGCCGGACGTTTGCCTTTTTGGGAACAGGCTCTGCCGAGGATGCGCACCGTGAGAGATTGCGTCTTTGGGCAAGCACAGATCCCAAAACCTGTTGTGCCTGTGAATAGGCTGCAGGGGGAAGGTGAAGACCAGCAACAGCTTTCAGGGCTGTCACCTTCCGTGTGGGACAAGGAGCCGGACGTTTGCCTTTTCGGGAACAGGCTCTGCCGAGCATGCGCACCGTGAGATGTTCCTTCTCTGGGCAAGCACAGATCCCAAAACCTGTTGTGCCTGTGAATAGGCTGCAGGGGGAAGGTGAAGACCAGCAACAGCTTTCCGGGCTGCCACCTTCCGTGTGGGACAAGGAGCCGGACGTTTGCCTTTTCGGGAACAGGCTCTGCCGAGGATGCGCACCGTGAGATGTTCCTTCTCTGGGCAAGCACAGATCCCAAAACCTGTTGTGCCTGTGAATAGGCTGCAGGGGGAAGGTGAAGACGAGCAACAGCTTTCCGGGCTGCCACCTTCCGTGTGGGACAAGGAGCCGGACGTTTGCCTTTTTGGGAACAGGCTCTGCCGAGGATGCGCACCGTGAGATGTTCCTTCTCTGGGCAAGCACAGATCCCAAAACCTGTTGTGCCTGTGAATAGGCTGCAGGGGGAAGGTGAAGACCAGCAAGAGCTTTCCGGGCTGCCACCTTCCGTGTGGGACAAGGAGCCGGACGTTTGCCTTTTCGGGAACAGGCTCTGCCGAGGATGCGCACCGTGAGATGTTCCTTCTCTGGGCAAGCACAGATCCCAAAACCTGTTGTGCCTGTGAATAGGCTGCAGGGGGAAGGTGAAGACCAGCAACAGCTTTCCGGGCTGCCACCTTCCGTGTGGGACAAGGAGCCGGACGTTTGCCTTTTCGGGAACAGGCTCTGCCGAGGATGCGCACCGTGAGAGATTGCGTCTTTGGGAAAGCAGAGATTCCCAGTGCGGTGGTGCCTGTGAATAGGCTGCAGGGGGAAGGTGAAGACCAGCAACAGCTTTCCGGGCTGCCACCTTCCGTGTGGGACAAGGAGCCGGACGTTTGCCTTTTCGGGAACAGGCTCTGCCGAGGATGCGCACCGTGAGATGTTCCTTCTCTGGGCAAGCACAGATCCCAAAACCTGTTGTGCCTGTGAATAGGCTGCAGGGGGAAGGTGAAGACCAGCAACAGCTTTCCGGGCTGCCACCTTCCGTGTGGGACAAGGAGCCGGACGTTTGCCTTTTCGGGAACAGGCTCTGCCGAGGATGCGCACCGTGAGATGTTCCTTCTCTGGGCAAGCACAGATCCCAAAACCTGTTGTGCCTGTGAATAGGCTGCAGAGGGAAGGTGAAGACCAGCAACAGCTTTCAGGGCTGCCACCTTCCGTGTTGGACAAGGAGCCGGACGTTTGCCTTTTCGGGAACAGGCTCTGCCGAGGATGCGCACCATGAGAGATTGAGTCTTTGGGAAAGCAGAGATTCCCAGTGCGGTGGTGCCTGTGAATAGGCTGCAGGGGGAAGGTGAAGACCAGCAACAGCTTTCCGGGCTGCCACCTTCCGTGTGGGACAAGGAGCCGGACGTTTGCCTTTTCGGGAACAGGCTCTGCCGAGCATGCGCACCGTGAGATGTTCCTTCTCTGGGCAAGCACAGATCCCAAAACCTGTTGTGCCTGTGAATAGGCTGCAGGGGGAAGGTGAAGACCAGCAACAGCTTTCCGGGCTGCCACCTTCCGTGTGGGACAAGGAGCCGGACGTTTGCCTTTTCGGGAACAGGCTCTGCCGAGGATGCGCACCGTGAGATGTTCCTTCTCTGGGCAAGCAGAGATCCCAAAACCTGTTGTGCCTGTGAATAGGCTGCAGGGGGAAGGTGAAGACCAGCAACAGCTTTCCGGGCTGCCACCTTCCGTGTGGGACAAGGAGCCGGACGTTTGCCTTTTCGGGAACAGGCTCTGCCGAGGATGCGCACCGTGAGATGTTCCTTCTCTGGGCAAGCACAGATCCCAAAACCTGTTGTGCCTGTGAATAGGCTGCAGGGGGAAGGTGAAGACCAGCAACAGCTTTCCGGGCTGCCACCTTCCGTGTGGGACAAGGAGCCGGACGTTTGCCTTTTCGGGAACAGGCTCTGCCGAGGATGCGCACCGTGAGATGTTCCTTCTCTGGGCAAGCACAGATCCCAAAACCTGTTGTG
Organism: Haliaeetus albicilla; assembly: GCF_947461875.1. Lineage (NCBI taxonomy): Eukaryota > Metazoa > Chordata > Aves > Accipitriformes > Accipitridae > Haliaeetus > Haliaeetus albicilla. Next base: position 520,208 of record NW_027212431.1, on the reverse strand, counting down.
CCTGTGAATAGGCTGCAGGGGGAAGGTGAAGACCAGCAACAGCTTTCCGGGCTGCCACCTTCCGTGTGGGACAAGGAGCCGGACGTTTGCCTTTTCGGGAACAGGCTCTGCCGAGGATGCGCACCGTGAGATGTTCCTTCTCTGGGCAAGCACAGATCCCAAAACCTGTTGTGCCTGTGACTAGGCTGCAGGGGGAAGGTGAAGACCAGCAACAGCTTTCCGGGCTGCCACCTTCCGTGTGGGACAAGGAGCCGGACGTTTGCCTTTTCGGGAACAGGCTCTGCCGAGGATGCGCACCGTGAGATGTTCCTTCTCTGGGCAAGCACAGATCCCAAAACCTGTTGTGCCTGTGAATAGGCTGCAGGGGGAAGGTGAAGACCAGCAACAGCTTTCCGGGCTGCCACCTTCCGTGTGGGACAAGGAGCCGGACGTTTGCCTTTTCGGGAACAGGCTCTGCCGAGGATGCGCACTGTGAGATGTTCCTTCTCTGGGCAAGCACAGATCCCAAAACCTGTTGTGCCTGTGAATAGGCTGCAGGGGGAAGGTGAAGACCAGCAAGAGCTTTCCGGGCTGCCACCTTCCGTGTGGGACAAGGAGCCGGACGTTTGCCTTTTCGGGAACAGGCTCTGCCGAGGATGCGCACCGTGAGATGTTCCTTCTCTGGGCAAGCACAGATCCCAAAACCTGTTGTGCCTGTGAATAGGCTGCAGGGGGAAGGTGAAGACCAGCAACAGCTTTCCGGGCTGCCACCTTCCGTGTGGGACAAGGAGCCGGACGTTTGCCTTTTCGGGAACAGGCTCTGCCGAGGATGCGCACCGTGGGAGATTGCGTCTTTGGGAAAGCAGAGATTCCCAGTGCGGTGGTGCCTGTGAATAGGCTGCAGGGGGAAGGTGAAGACCAGCAACAGCTTTCCGGGCTGCCACCTTCCGTGTGGGACAAGGAGCCGGACGTTTGCCTTTTCGGGAACAGGCTCTGCCGAGGATGCGCACTGTGAGATGTTCCTTCTCTGGGCAAGCACAGATCCCAAAACCTGTTGTGCCTGTGAATAGGCTGCAGGGGGAAGGTGAAGACCAGCAACAGCTTTCCGGGCTGCCACCTTCCGTGTGGGACAAGGAGCCGGACGTTTGCCTTTTCGGGAACAGGCTCTGCCGAGGATGCGCACCGTGAGATGTTCCTTCTCTGGGCAAGCACAGATCCCAAAACCTGTTGTGCCTGTGAATAGGCTGCAGAGGGAAGGTGAAGACCAGCAACAGCTTTCAGGGCTGCCACCTTCCGTGTTGGACAAGGAGCCGGATGTTTGCCTTTTCGGGAACAGGCTCTGCCGAGGATGCGCACCATGAGAGATTGAGTCTTTGGGTAAGCAGAGATTCCCAGTGCGGTGGTGCCTGTGAATAGGCTGCAGGGGGAAGGTGAAGACCAGCAACAGCTTTCCGGGCTGCCACCTTCCGTGTGGGACAAGGAGCCGGATGTTTGCCTTTTCGGGAACAGGCTCTGCCGAGCATGCGCACCGTGAGATGTTCCTTCTCTGGGCAAGCACAGATCCCAAAACCTGTTGTGCCTGTGAATAGGCTGCAGGGGGAAGGTGAAGACCAGCAACAGCTTTCCGGGCTGCCACCTTCCGTGTGGGACAAGGAGCCGGACGTTTGCCTTTTCGGGAACAGGCTCTGCCGAGGATGCGCACCGTGAGATGTTCCTTCTCTGGGCAAGCACAGATCCCAAAACCTGTTGTGCCTGTGAATAGGCTGCAGGGGGAAGGTGAAGACCAGCAACAGCTTTCCGGGCTGCCACCTTCCGTGTGGGACAAGGAGCCGGACGTTTGCCTTTTCGGGAACAGGCTCTGCCGAGGATGCGCACCGTGAGAGATTGCGTCTTTGGGAAAGCAGAGATTCCCAGTGCGGTGGTGCCTGTGAATAGGCTGCAGGGGGAAGGTGAAGACCAGCAACAGCTTTCAGGGCTGCCACCTTCCGTGTGGGACAAGGAGCCGGACGTTTGCCTTTTCGGGAACAGGCTCTGCCGAGGATGCGCACCGTGAGATGTTCCTTCTCTGGGCAAGCACAGATCCCAAAACCTGTTGTGCCTGTGAATAGGCTGCAGGGGGAAGGTGAAGACCAGCAACAGCTTTCCGGGCTGCCACCTTCCGTGTGGGACAAGGAGCCGGACGTTTGCCTTTTTGGGAACAGGCTCTGCCGAGGATGCGCACCGTGAGAGATTGCGTCTTTGGGCAAGCACAGATCCCCAAACCTGTTGTGCCTGTGAATAGGCTGCAGGGGGAAGGTGAAGACCAGCAACAGCTTTCCGGGCTGCCACCTTCCGTGTGGGACAAGGAGCCGGACGTTTGCCTTTTCGGGAACAGGCTCTGCCGAGGATGCGCACCGTGAGATGTTCCTTCTCTGGGCAAGCACAGATCCCAAAACCTGTTGTGCCTGTGAATAGGCTGCAGGGGGAAGGTGAAGACCAGCAACAGCTTTCCGGGCTGCCACCTTCCGTGTGGGACAAGGAGCCGGATGTTTGCCTTTTCGGGAACAGGCTCTGCCGAGGATGCGCACCGTGAGATGTTCCTTCTCTGGGCAAGCACAGATCCCAAAACCTGTTGTGCCTGTGAATAGGCTGCAGGGGGAAGGTGAAGACCAGCAACAGCTTTCCGGGCTGCCACCTTCCGTGTGGGACAAGGAGCCGGACGTTTGCCTTTTCGGGAACAGGCTCTGCCGAGGATGCGCACCGTGAGATGTTCCTTCTCTGGGCAAGCACAGATCCCAAAACCTGTTGTGCCTGTGACTAGGCTGCAGGGGGAAGGTGAAGACCAGCAACAGCTTTCAGGGCTGCCACCTTCCGTGTGGGACAAGGAGCCGGACGTTTGCCTTTTCGGGAACAGGCTCTGCCGAGGATGCGCACCATGAGATGTTCCTTCTCTGGGCAACAACAGATCCCCAAACCTGTTGTGCCTGTGAATAGGCTGCAGGGGGAAGGTGAAGACCAGCAAGAGCTTTCCGGGCTGCCACCTTCCGTGTGGGACAAGGAGCCGGACGTTTGCCTTTTCGGGAACAGGCTCTGCCGAGGATGCGCACCGTGAGATGTTCCTTCTCTGGGCAAGCACAGATCCCAAAACCTGTTGTGCCTGTGACTAGGCTGCAGGGGGAAGGTGAAGACCAGCAACAGCTTTCCGGGCTGCCACCTTCCGTGTGGGACAAGGAGCCGGACGTTTGCCTTTTCGGGAACAGGCTCTGCCGAGGATGCGCACCGTGAGATGTTCCTTCTCTGGGCAAGCACAGATCCCAAAACCTGTTGTGCCTGTGAATAGGCTGCAGGGGGAAGGTGAAGACCAGCAACAGCTTTCAGGGCTGCCACCTTCCGTGTGGGACAAGGAGCCGGACGTTTGCCTTTTTGGGAACAGGCTCTGCCGAGGATGCGCACCGTGAGAGATTGCGTCTTTGGGCAAGCACAGATCCCAAAACCTGTTGTGCCTGTGAATAGGCTGCAGGGGGAAGGTGAAGACCAGCAACAGCTTTCAGGGCTGCCACCTTCCGTGTGGGACAAGGAGCCGGACGTTTGCCTTTTCGGGAACAGGCTCTGCCGAGGATGCGCACCGTGAGATGTTCCTTCTCTGGGCAAGCACAGATCCCCAAACCTGTTGTGCCTGTGAATAGGCTGCAGGGGGAAGGTGAAGACCAGCAAGAGCTTTCCGGGCTGCCACCTTCCGTGTGGGACAAGGAGCCGGACGTTTGCCTTTTCGGGAACAGGCTCTGCCGAGGATGCGCACCGTGAGATGTTCCTTCTCTGGGCAAGCACAGATCCCAAAACCTGTTGTGCCTGTGAATAGGCTGCAGGGGGAAGGTGAAGACCAGCAAGAGCTTTCCGGGCTGCCACCTTCCGTGTGGGACAAGGAGCCGGACGTTTGCCTTTTCGGGAACAGGCTCTGCCGAGGATGCGCACCGTGAGATGTTCCTTCTCTGGGCAAGCACAGATCCCAAAACCTGTTGTGCCTGTGAATAGGCTGCAGGGGGAAGGTGAAGACCAGCAACAGCTTTCCGGGCTGCCACCTTCCGTGTGGGACAAGGAGCCGGACGTTTGCCTTTTCGGGAACAGGCTCTGCCGAGGATGCGCACCGTGAGAGATTGCGTCTTTGGGAAAGCAGAGATTCCCAGTGCGGTGGTGCCTGTGAATAGGCTGCAGGGGGAAGGTGAAGACCAGCAACAGCTTTCCGGGCTGCCACCTTCCGTGTGGGACAAGGAGCCGGACGTTTGCCTTTTCGGGAACAGGCTCTGCCGAGGATGCGCACTGTGAGATGTTCCTTCTCTGGGCAAGCACAGATCCCAAAACCTGTTGTGCCTGTGAATAGGCTGCAGGGGGAAGGTGAAGACCAGCAACAGCTTTCCGGGCTGCCACCTTCCGTGTGGGACAAGGAGCCGGACGTTTGCCTTTTCGGGAACAGGCTCTGCCGAGGATGCGCACCGTGAGATGTTCCTTCTCTGGGAAAGCAGAGATCCCAAAACCTGTTGTGCCTGTGAATAGGCTGCAGGGGGAAGGTGAAGACCAGCAACAGCTTTCCGGGCTGCCACCTTCCGTGTGGGACAAGGAGCCGGACGTTTGCCTTTTTGGGAACACGCTCTGCCGAGGATGCGCACCGTGAGAGATTGCGTCTTTCGGCAAGCACAGATCCCCAAACCCGTTGTGCCTGTGAATAGGCTGCAGGGGGAAGGTGAAGACCAGCAAGAGCTTTCAGGACTGCCACCTTCCGTGTGGGACAAGGAGCCGGACGTTTGCCTTTTTGGGAACAAGCTCTGCCGAGGATGCGCACCGTGAGAGATTGCGTCTCTGGGAAAGCAGAGATCCCAAAACCTGTTGTGCCTGTGAATAGGCTGCAGGGGGAAGGTGAAGACCAGCAACAGCTTTCAGGGCTGCCACCTTCCGTGTGGGACAAGGAGCCGGACGTTTGCCTTTTTGGGAACAGGCTCTGCCGAGGATGCGCACCGTGAGAGATTGCGTCTTTGGGCAAGCACAGATCCCAAAACCTGTTGTGCCTGTGAATAGGCTGCAGGGGGAAGGTGAAGACCAGCAACAGCTTTCAGGGCTGTCACCTTCCGTGTGGGACAAGGAGCCGGACGTTTGCCTTTTCGGGAACAGGCTCTGCCGAGCATGCGCACCGTGAGATGTTCCTTCTCTGGGCAAGCACAGATCCCAAAACCTGTTGTGCCTGTGAATAGGCTGCGGGGGGAAGGTGAAGACCAGCAACAGCTTTCCGGGCTGCCACCTTCCGTGTGGGACAAGGAGCCGGACGTTTGCCTTTTCGGGAACAGGCTCTGCCGAGGATGCGCACCGTGAGATGTTCCTTCTCTGGGCAAGCACAGATCCCAAAACCTGTTGTGCCTGTGAATAGGCTGCAGGGGGAAGGTGAAGACCAGCAACAGCTTTCCGGGCTGCCACCTTCCGTGTGGGACAAGGAGCCGGACGTTTGCCTTTTCGGGAACAGGCTCTGCCGAGGATGCGCACCGTGAGATGTTCCTTCTCTGGGCAAGCACAGATCCCAAAACCTGTTGTGCCTGTGAATAGGCTGCAGGGGGAAGGTGAAGACCAGCAAGAGCTTTCCGGGCTGCCACCTTCCGTGTGGGACAAGGAGCCGGACGTTTGCCTTTTCGGGAACAGGCTCTGCCGAGGATGCGCACCGTGAGATGTTCCGTCTCTGGGCAAGCACAGATCCCAAAACCTGTTGTGCCTGTGACTAGGCTGCAGGGGGAAGGTGAAGACCAGCAACAGCTTTCCGGGCTGCCACCTTCCGTGTGGGACAAGGAGCCGGACGTTTGCCTTTTCGGGAACAGGCTCTGCCGAGGATGCGCACCGTGAGAGATTGCGTCTTTGGGAAAGCAGAGATTCCCAGTGCGGTGGTGCCTGTGAATAGGCTGCAGGGGGAAGGTGAAGACCAGCAACAGCTTTCCGGGCTGCCACCTTCCGTGTGGGACAAGGAGCCGGACGTTTGCCTTTTCGGGAACAGGCTCTGCCGAGGATGCGCACTGTGAGATGTTCCTTCTCTGGGCAAGCACAGATCCCAAAACCTGTTGTGCCTGTGAATAGGCTGCAGGGGGAAGGTGAAGACCAGCAACAGCTTTCCGGGCTGCCACCTTCCGTGTGGGACAAGGAGCCGGACGTTTGCCTTTTCGGGAACAGGCTCTGCCGAGGATGCGCACCGTGAGATGTTCCTTCTCTGGGCAAGCACAGATCCCAAAACCTGTTGTGCCTGTGAATAGGCTGCAGAGGGAAGGTGAAGACCCGCAACAGCTTTCAGGGCTGCCACCTTCCGTGTGGGACAAGGAGCCGGACGTTTGCCTTTTCGGGAACAGGCTCTGCCGAGGATGCGCACCATGAGAGATTGAGTCTTTGGGAAAGCAGAGATTCCCAGTGCGGTGGTGCCTGTGAATAGGCTGCAGGGGGAAGGTGAAGACCAGCAACAGCTTTCCGGGCTGCCACCTTCCGTGTGGGACAAGGAGCCGGACGTTTGCCTTTTCGTTAACAGGCTCTGCCGAGCATGCGCACCGTGAGATGTTCCTTCTCTGGGCAAGCACAGATCCCAAAACCTGTTGTGCCTGTGAATAGGCTGCAGGGGGAAGGTGAAGACCAGCAACAGCTTTCCGGGCTGCCACCTTCCGTGTGGGACAAGGAGCCGGACGTTTGCCTTTTCGGGAACAGGCTCTGCCGAGGATGCGCACCGTGAGATGTTCCTTCTCTGGGCAAGCACAGATCCCAAAACCTGTTGTGCCTGTGAATAGGCTGCAGGGGGAAGGTGAAGACCAGCAACAGCTTTCCGGGCTGCCACCTTCCGTGTGGGACAAGGAGCCGGACGTTTGCCTTTTCGGGAACAGGCTCTGCCGAGGATGCGCACCGTGAGATGTTCCTTCTCTGGGCAAGCACAGATCCCAAAACCTGTTGTGCCTGTGAATAGGCTGCAGGGGGAAGGTGAAGACCAGCAACAGCTTTCCGGGCTGCCACCTTCCGTGTGGGACAAGGAGCCGGACGTTTGCCTTTTCGGGAACAGGCTCTGCCGAGGATGCGCACCGTGAGATGTTCCTTCTCTGGGCAAGCACAGATCCCAAAACCTGTTGTGCCTGTGACTAGGCTGCAGGGGGAAGGTGAAGACGAGCAACAGCTTTCAGGGCTGCCACCTTCCGTGTGGGACAAGGAGCTGGACGTTTGCCTTTTCGGGAACAGGCTCTGCCGAGGATGCGCACCATGAGATGTTCCTTCTCTGGGCAAGAACAGATCCCCAAACCTGTTGTGCCTGTGAATAGGCTGCAGGGGGAAGGTGAAGACCAGCAAGAGCTTTCCGGGCTGCCACCTTCCGTGTGGGACAAGGAGCCGGACGTTTGCCTTTTCGGGAACAGGCTCTGCCGAGGATGCGCACCGTGAGATGTTCCTTCTCTGGGCAAGCACAGATCCCAAAACCTGTTGTGCCTGTGACTAGGCTGCAGGGGGAAGGTGAAGACCAGCAACAGCTTTCCGGGCTGCCACCTTCCGTGTGGGACAAGGAGCCGGACGTTTGCCTTTTCGGGAACAGGCTCTGCCGAGGATGCGCACCGTGAGATGTTCCTTCTCTGGGCAAGCACAGATCCCAAAACCTGTTGTGCCTGTGAATAGGCTGCAGGGGGAAGGTGAAGACCAGCAACAGCTTTCAGGGCTGCCACCTTCCGTGTGGGACAAGGAGCCGGACGTTTGCCTTTTTGGGAACAGGCTCTGCCGAGGATGCGCACCGTGAGAGATTGCGTCTTTGGGCAAGCACAGATCCCAAAACCTGTTGTGCCTGTGAATAGGCTGCAGGGGGAAGGTGAAGACCAGCAACAGCTTTCAGGGCTGCCACCTTCCGTGTGGGACAAGGAGCCGGACGTTTGCCTTTTCGGGAACAGGCTCTGCCGAGGATGCGCACCGTGAGATGTTCCTTCTCTGGGCAAGCACAGATCCCAAAACCTGTTGTGCCTGTGAATAGGCTGCAGGGGGAAGGTGAAGACCAGCAACAGCTTTCCGGGCTGCCACCTTCCGTGTGGGACAAGGAGCCGGACGTTTGCCTTTTCGGGAACAGGCTCTGCCGAGGATGCGCACCGTGAGATGTTCCTTCTCTGGGCAAGCACAGATCCCAAAACCTGTTGTGCCTGTGAATAGGCTGCAGGGGGAAGGTGAAGACCAGCAACAGCTTTCAGGGCTGCCACCTTCCGTGTGGGACAAGGAGCCGGATGTTTGCCTTTTCGGGAATAGGCTCTGCCGAGGATGCGCACCATGAGAGATTGAGTCTTTGGGAAAGCAGAGATTCCCAGTGCGGTGGTGCCTGTGAATAGGCTGCAGGGGGAAGGTGAAGACCAGCAACAGCTTTCCGGGCTGCCACCTTCCGTGTGGGACAAGGAGCCGGACGTTTGCCTTTTCGGGAACAGGCTTTGCCGAGCATGCGCACCGTGAGATGTTCCTTCTCTGGGCAAGCACAGATCCCAAAACCTGTTGTGCCTGTGAATAGGCTGCAGGGGGAAGGTGAAGACCAGCAACAGCTTTCCGGGCTGCCACCTTCCGTGTGGGACAAGGAGCCGGACGTTTGCCTTTTCGGGAACAGGCTCTGCCGAGGATGCGCACCGTGAGATGTTCCTTCTCTGGGCAAGCACAGATCCCAAAACCTGTTGTGCCTGTGAATAGGCTGCAGGGGGAAGGTGAAGACCAGCAACAGCTTTCCGGGCTGCCACCTTCCGTGTGGGACAAGGAGCCGGACGTTTGCCTTTTCGGGAACAGGCTCTGCCGAGGATGCGCACCGTGAGAGATTGCGTCTTTGGGAAAGCAGAGATTCCCAGTGCGGTGGTGCCTGTGAATAGGCTGCAGGGGGAAGGTGAAGACCAGCAACAGCTTTCCGGGCTGCCACCTTCCGTGTGGGACAAGGAGCCGGACGTTTGCCTTTTCGGGAACAGGCTCTGCCGAGGATGCGCACCGTGAGATGTTCCTTCTCTGGGCAAGCACAGATCCCAAAACCTGTTGTGCCTGTGAATAGGCTGCAGGGGGAAGGTGAAGACCAGCAACAGCTTTCCGGGCTGCCACCTTCCGTGTGGGACAAGGAGCCGGACGTTTGCCTTTTTGGGAACAGGCTCTGCCGAGGATGCGCACCGTGAGAGATTGCGTCTTTGGGCAAGCACAGATCCCCAAACCTGTTGTGCCTGTGAATAGGCTGCAGGGGGAAGGTGAAGACCAGCAACAGCTTTCCGGGCTGCCACCTTCCGTGTGGGACAAGGAGCCGGACGTTTGCCTTTTCGGGAACAGGCTCTGCCGAGGATGCGCACCGTGAGATGTTCCTTCTCTGGGCAAGCACAGATCCCAAAACCTGTTGTGCCTGTGAATAGGCTGCAGGGGGAAGGTGAAGACCAGCAACAGCTTTCCGGGCTGCCACCTTCCGTGTGGGACAAGGAGCCGGATGTTTGCCTTTTCGGGAACAGGCTCTGCCGAGGATGCGCACCGTGAGATGTTCCTTCTCTGGGCAAGCACAGATCCCAAAACCTGTTGTGCCTGTGACTAGGCTGCAGGGGGAAGGTGAAGACCAGCAACAGCTTTCCGGGCTGCCACCTTCCGTGTGGGACAAGGAGCCGGACGTTTGCCTTTTCGGGAACAGGCTCTGCCGAGGATGCGCACCGTGAGATGTTCCTTCTCTGGGCAAGCACAGATCCCAAAACCTGTTGTGCCTGTGACTAGGCTGCAGGGGGAAGGTGAAGACGAGCAACAGCTTTCAGGGCTGCCACCTTCCGTGTGGGACAAGGAGCCGGACGTTTGCCTTTTCGGGAACAGGCTCTGCCGAGGATGCGCACCATGAGATGTTCCTTCTCTGGGCAAGAACAGATCCCCAAACCTGTTGTGCCTGTGAATAGGCTGCAGGGGGAAGGTGAAGACCAGCAAGAGCTTTCCGGGCTGCCACCTTCCGTGTGGGACAAGGAGCCGGACGTTTGCCTTTTCGGGAACAGGCTCTGCCGAGGATGCGCACCGTGAGATGTTCCTTCTCTGGGCAAGCACAGATCCCAAAACCTGTTGTGCCTGTGACTAGGCTGCAGGGGGAAGGTGAAGACCAGCAACAGCTTTCCGGGCTGCCACCTTCCGTGTGGGACAAGGAGCCGGACGTTTGCCTTTTCGGGAACAGGCTCTGCCGAGGATGCGCACCGTGAGATGTTCCTTCTCTGGGCAAGCACAGATCCCAAAACCTGTTGTGCCTGTGAATAGGCTGCAGGGGGAAGGTGAAGACCAGCAACAGCTTTCAGGGCTGCCACCTTCCGTGTGGGACAAGGAGCCGGACGTTTGCCTTTTTGGGAACAGGCTCTGCCGAGGATGCGCACCGTGAGAGATTGCGTCTTTGGGCAAGCACAGATCCCAAAACCTGTTGTGCCTGTGAATAGGCTGCAGGGGGAAGGTGAAGACCAGCAACAGCTTTCAGGGCTGCCACCTTCCGTGTGGGACAAGGAGCCGGACGTTTGCCTTTTTGGGAACAGGCTCTGCCGAGGATGCGCACCGTGAGATGTTCCTTCTCTGGGCAAGCACAGATCCCCAAACCTGTTGTGCCTGTGAATAGGCTGCAGGGGGAAGGTGAAGACCAGCAACAGCTTTCCGGGCTGCCACCTTCCGTGTGGGACAAGGAGCCGGACGTTTGCCTTTTCGGGAACAGGCTCTGCCGAGGATGCGCACCGTGAGATGTTCCTTCTCTGGGCAAGCACAGATCCCAAAACCTGTTGTGCCTGTGAATAGGCTGCAGGGGGAAGGTGAAGACCAGCAACAGCTTTCCGGGCTGCCACCTTCCGTGTGGGACAAGGAGCCGGACGTTTGCCTTTTCGGGAACAGGCTCTGCCGAGGATGCGCACCGTGAGATGTTCCTTCTCTGGGCAAGCACAGATCCCAAAACCTGTTGTGCCTGTGAATAGGCTGCAGGGGGAAGGTGAAGACCAGCAACAGCTTTCCGGGCTGCCACCTTCCGTGTGGGACAAGGAGCCGGACGTTTGCCTTTTCGGGAACAGGCTCTGCCGAGGATGCGCACCGTGAGAGATTGCGTCTTTGGGAAAGCAGAGATTCCCAGTGCGGTGGTGCCTGTGAATAGGCTGCAGGGGGAAGGTGAAGACCAGCAACAGCTTTCCGGGCTGCCACCTTCCGTGTGGGACAAGGAGCCGGACGTTTGCCTTTTCGGGAACAGGCTCTGCCGAGGATGCGCACTGTGAGATGTTCCTTCTCTGGGCAAGCACAGATCCCAAAACCTGTTGTGCCTGTGAATAGGCTGCAGGGGGAAGGTGAAGACCAGCAACAGCTTTCCGGGCTGCCACCTTCCGTGTGGGACAAGGAGCCGGACGTTTGCCTTTTCGGGAACAGGCTCTGCCGAGGATGCGCACCGTGAGATGTTCCTTCTCTGGGAAAGCAGAGATCCCAAAACCTGTTGTGCCTGTGAATAGGCTGCAGGGGGAAGGTGAAGACCAGCAACAGCTTTCCGGGCTGCCACCTTCCGTGTGGGACAAGGAGCCGGACGTTTGCCTTTTTGGGAACACGCTCTGCCGAGGATGCGCACCGTGAGAGATTGCGTCTTTGGGCAAGCACAGATCCCCAAACCCGTTGTGCCTGTGAATAGGCTGCAGGGGGAAGGTGAAGACCAGCAAGAGCTTTCAGGACTGCCACCTTCCGTGTGGGACAAGGAGCCGGACGTTTGCCTTTTTGGGAACAAGCTCTGCCGAGGATGCGCACCGTGAGAGATTGCGTCTCTGGGAAAGCAGAGATCCCAAAACCTGTTGTGCCTGTGAATAGGCTGCAGGGGGAAGGTGAAGACCAGCAACAGCTTTCAGGGCTGCCACCTTCCGTGTGGGACAAGGAGCCGGACGTTTGCCTTTTTGGGAACAGGCTCTGCCGAGGATGCGCACCGTGAGAGATTGCGTCTTTGGGCAAGCACAGATCCCAAAACCTGTTGTGCCTGTGAATAGGCTGCAGGGGGAAGGTGAAGACCAGCAACAGCTTTCAGGGCTGCCACCTTCCGTGTTGGACAAGGAGCCGGACGTTTGCCTTTTCGGGAACAGGCTCTGCCGAGGATGCGCACCATGAGAGATTGAGTCTTTGGGAAAGCAGAGATTCCCAGTGCGGTGGTGCCTGTGAATAGGCTGCAGGGGGAAGGTGAAGACCAGCAACAGCTTTCCGGGCTGCCACCTTCCGTGTGGGACAAGGAGCCGGACGTTTGCCTTTTCGTTAACAGGCTCTGCCGAGCATGCGCACCGTGAGATGTTCCTTCTCTGGGCAAGCACAGATCCCAAAACCTGTTGTGCCTGTGAATAGGCTGCAGGGGGAAGGTGAAGACCAGCAACAGCTTTCCGGGCTGCCACCTTCCGTGTGGGACAAGGAGCCGGACGTTTGCCTTTTCGGGAACAGGCTCTGCCGAGGATGCGCACCGTGAGATGTTCCTTCTCTGGGCAAGCACAGATCCCAAAACCTGTTGTGCCTGTGAATAGGCTGCAGGGGGAAGGTGAAGACCAGCAACAGCTTTCCGGGCTGCCACCTTCCGTGTGGGACAAGGAGCCGGACGTTTGCCTTTTCGGGAACAGGCTCTGCCGAGGATGCGCACCGTGAGATGTTCCTTCTCTGGGCAAGCACAGATCCCAAAACCTGTTGTGCCTGTGAATAGGCTGCAGGGGGAAGGTGAAGACCAGCAACAGCTTTCCGGGCTGCCACCTTCCGTGTGGGACAAGGAGCCGGACGTTTGCCTTTTCGGGAACAGGCTCTGCCGAGGATGCGCACCGTGAGATGTTCCTTCTCTGGGCAAGCACAGATCCCAAAACCTGTTGTGCCTGTGACTAGGCTGCAGGGGGAAGGTGAAGACGAGCAACAGCTTTCAGGGCTGCCACCTTCCGTGTGGGACAAGGAGCTGGACGTTTGCCTTTTCGGGAACAGGCTCTGCCGAGGATGCGCACCATGAGATGTTCCTTCTCTGGGCAAGAACAGATCCCCAAACCTGTTGTGCCTGTGAATAGGCTGCAGGGGGAAGGTGAAGACCAGCAAGAGCTTTCCGGGCTGCCACCTTCCGTGTGGGACAAGGAGCCGGACGTTTGCCTTTTCGGGAACAGGCTCTGCCGAGGATGCGCACCGTGAGATGTTCCTTCTCTGGGCAAGCACAGATCCCAAAACCTGTTGTGCCTGTGACTAGGCTGCAGGGGGAAGGTGAAGACCAGCAACAGCTTTCCGGGCTGCCACCTTCCGTGTGGGACAAGGAGCCGGACGTTTGCCTTTTCGGGAACAGGCTCTGCCGAGGATGCGCACCGTGAGATGTTCCTTCTCTGGGCAAGCACAGATCCCAAAACCTGTTGTGCCTGTGAATAGGCTGCAGGGGGAAGGTGAAGACCAGCAACAGCTTTCAGGGCTGCCACCTTCCGTGTGGGACAAGGAGCCGGACGTTTGCCTTTTTGGGAACAGGCTCTGCCGAGGATGCGCACCGTGAGAGATTGCGTCTTTGGGCAAGCACAGATCCCAAAACCTGTTGTGCCTGTGAATAGGCTGCAGGGGGAAGGTGAAGACCAGCAACAGCTTTCAGGGCTGCCACCTTCCGTGTGGGACAAGGAGCCGGACGTTTGCCTTTTCGGGAACAGGCTCTGCCGAGGATGCGCACCGTGAGATGTTCCTTCTCTGGGCAAGCACAGATCCCAAAACCTGTTGTGCCTGTGAATAGGCTGCAGGGGGAAGGTGAAGACCAGCAACAGCTTTCCGGGCTGCCACCTTCCGTGTGGGACAAGGAGCCGGACGTTTGCCTTTTCGGGAACAGGCTCTGCCGAGGATGCGCACCGTGAGATGTTCCTTCTCTGGGCAAGCACAGATCCCAAAACCTGTTGTGCCTGTGACTAGGCTGCAGGGGGAAGGTGAAGACCAGCACCAGCTTTCCGGGCTGCCACCTTCCGTGTGGGACAAGGAGCCGGACGTTTGCCTTTTCGGGAACAGGCTCTGCCGAGGATGCGCACCGTGAGATGTTCCTTCTCTGGGCAAGCACAGATCCCAAAACCTGTTGTGCCTGTGAATAGGCTGCAGGGGGAAGGTGAAGACCAGCAACAGCTTTCCGGGCTGCCACCTTCCGTGTGGGACAAGGAGCCGGACGTTTGCCTGTTCTGGAACAGGCTCTGCCGAGGATGCGCACCGTGAGATGTTCCTTCTCTGGGCAAACACAGATCCCAAAACCTGTTGTGCCTGTGAATAGGCTGCAGGGGGAAGGTGAAGACCAGCAACAGCTTTCCGGGCTGCCACCTTCCGTGTGGGACAAGGAGCCGGACGTTTGCCTTTTCGGGAACAGGCTCTGCCGAGGATGCGCACTGTGAGATGTTCCTTCTCTGGGCAAGCACAGATCCCAAAACCTGTTGTGCCTGTGAATAGGCTGCAGGGGGAAGGTGAAGACCAGCAACAGCTTTCCGGGCTGCCACCTTCCGTGTGGGACAAGGAGCCGGACGTTTGCCTTTTTGGGAACAGGCTCTGCCGAGGATGCGCACCGTGAGATGTTCCTTCTCTGGGCAAGCACAGATCCCCAAAACTGTTGTGCCTGTGAATAGGCTGCAGGAGGAAGGTGAAGACCAGCAACAGCTTTCCGGGCTGCCACCTTCAGTGTGGGACAAGGAGCCGGACGTTTGCCTTTTTGGGAACACGCTCTGCCGAGGATGCGCACCGTGAGAGATTGCGTCTTTGGGCAAGCACAGATCCCCAAACCCGTTGTGCCTGTGAATAGGCTGCAGGGGGAAGGTGAAGACCAGCAACAGCTTTCCGGGCTGCCACCTTCCGTGTGGGACAAGGAGCCGGACGTTTGCCTTTTTGGGAACAAGCTCTGCCGAGGATGCGCACCGTGAGAGATTGCGTCTTTGGGAAAGCAGAGATCCCAAAACCTGTTGTGCCTGTGAATAGGCTGCACGGGATAGGTGAAGACCAGCAACAGCTTTCCGGGCTGCCACCATCCGTGTGGGACAAGGAGCCGGACGTTTGCCTTTTCGGGAACAGGCTCTGCCGAGGATGCGCACCGCGAGAGATTGCGTCTTTGGGAAAGCAGAGATTCCCAGTGCGGTGGTGCCTGTGAATAGGCTGCAGGGGGAAGGTGAAGACCAGCAACAGCTTTCAGGGCTGCCACCTTCCGTGTGGGACAAGGAGCCGGACGTTTGCCTTTTCGGGAACAGGCTCTGCCGAGGATGCGCACCGTGAGATGTTCCTTCTCTGGGCAAGCACAGATCCCCAAACCTGTTGTGCCTGTGAATAGGCTGCAGGGGGAAAGTGAAGACGAGCAACAGCTTTCCGGGCTGCCACCTTCCGTGTGGGACAAGGAGCCGGACGTTTGCCTTTTCGGGAACAGGCTCTGCCGAGGATGCGCACCGTGAGATGTTCCTTCTCTGGGCAAGCACAGATCCCAAAACCTGTTGTGCCTGTGAATAGGCTGCAGGGGGAAGGTGAAGACCAGCAACAGCTTTCCGGGCTGCCACCTTCCGTGTGGGACAAGGAGCCGGACGTTTGCCTTTTCGGGAACAGGCTCTGCCGAGGATGCGCACCGTGAGATGTTCCTTCTCTGGGCAAGCACAGATCCCAAAACCTGTTGTGCCTGTGAATAGGCTGCAGGGGGAAGGTGAAGACCAGCAAGAGCTTTCCGGGCTGCCACCTTCCGTGTGGGACAAGGAGCCGGACGTTTGCCTTTTCGGGAACAGGCTCTGCCGAGGATGCGCACCGTGAGATGTTCCTTCTCTGGGCAAGCACAGATCCCAAAACCTGTTGTGCCTGTGAATAGGCTGCAGGGGGAAGGTGAAGACCAGCAACAGCTTTCCGGGCTGCCACCTTCCGTGTGGGACAAGGAGCCGGACGTTTGCCTTTTCGGGAACAGGCTCTGCCGAGGATGCGCACCGTGAGATGTTCCTTCTCTGGGCAAGCACAGATCCCAAAACCTGTTGTGCCTGTGAATAGGCTGCAGGGGGAAGGTGAAGACCAGCAACAGCTTTCCGGGCTGCCACCTTCCGTGTGGGACAAGGAGCCGGAGGTTTGCCTTTTCGGGAACAGGCTCTGCCGAGGATGCGCACCGTGAGATGTTCCTTCTCTGGGCAAGCACAGATCCCAAAACCTGTTGTGCCTGTGAATAGGCTGCAGGGGGAAGGTGAAGACCAGCAACAGCTTTCAGGGCTGCCACCTTCCGTGTGGGACAAGGAGCCGGACGTTTGCCTTTTTGGGAACAGGCTCTGCCGAGGATGCGCACCGTGAGAGATTGCGTCTTTGGGCAAGCACAGATCCCAAAACCTGTTGTGCCTGTGAATAGGCTGCAGGGGGAAGGTGAAGACCAGCAACAGCTTTCAGGGCTGCCACCTTCCGTGTGGGACAAGGAGCCGGACGTTTGCCTTTTTGGGAACAGGCTCTGCCGAGGATGCGCACCGTGAGATGTTCCTTCTCTGGGCAAGCACAGATCCCCAAACCTGTTGTGCCTGTGAATAGGCTGCAGGGGGAAGGTGAAGACCAGCAACAGCTTTCCGGGCTGCCACCTTCCGTGTGGGACAAGGAGCCGGACGTTTGCCTTTTCGGGAACAGGCTCTGCCGAGGATGCGCACCGTGAGATGTTCCTTCTCTGGGCAAGCACAGATCCCAAAACCTGTTGTGCCTGTGAATAGGCTGCAGGGGGAAGGTGAAGACCAGCAACAGCTTTCCGGGCTGCCACCTTCCGTGTGGGACAAGGAGCCGGACGTTTGCCTTTTCGGGAACAGGCTCTGCCGAGGATGCGCACCGTGAGATGTTCCTTCTCTGGGCAAGCACAGATCCCAAAACCTGTTGTGCCTGTGAATAGGCTGCAGGGGGAAGGTGAAGACCAGCAACAGCTTTCCGGGCTGCCACCTTCCGTGTGGGACAAGGAGCCGGACGTTTGCCTTTTCGGGAACAGGCTCTGCCGAGGATGCGCACCGTGAGAGATTGCGTCTTTGGGAAAGCAGAGATTCCCAGTGCGGTGGTGCCTGTGAATAGGCTGCAGGGGGAAGGTGAAGACCAGCAACAGCTTTCCGGGCTGCCACCTTCCGTGTGGGACAAGGAGCCGGACGTTTGCCTTTTCGGGAACAGGCTCTGCCGAGGATGCGCACTGTGAGATGTTCCTTCTCTGGGCAAGCACAGATCCCAAAACCTGTTGTGCCTGTGAATAGGCTGCAGGGGGAAGGTGAAGACCAGCAACAGCTTTCCGGGCTGCCACCTTCCGTGTGGGACAAGGAGCCGGACGTTTGCCTTTTCGGGAACAGGCTCTGCCGAGGATGCGCACCGTGAGATGTTCCTTCTCTGGGAAAGCAGAGATCCCAAAACCTGTTGTGCCTGTGAATAGGCTGCAGGGGGAAGGTGAAGACCAGCAACAGCTTTCCGGGCTGCCACCTTCCGTGTGGGACAAGGAGCCGGACGTTTGCCTTTTTGGGAACACGCTCTGCCGAGGATGCGCACCGTGAGAGATTGCGTCTTTGGGCAAGCACAGATCCCCAAACCCGTTGTGCCTGTGAATAGGCTGCAGGGGGAAGGTGAAGACCAGCAAGAGCTTTCAGGACTGCCACCTTCCGTGTGGGACAAGGAGCCGGACGTTTGCCTTTTTGGGAACAAGCTCTGCCGAGGATGCGCACCGTGAGAGATTGCGTCTCTGGGAAAGCAGAGATCCCAAAACCTGTTGTGCCTGTGAATAGGCTGCAGGGGGAAGGTGAAGACCAGCAACAGCTTTCAGGGCTGCCACCTTCCGTGTGGGACAAGGAGCCGGACGTTTGCCTTTTTGGGAACAGGCTCTGCCGAGGATGCGCACCGTGAGAGATTGCGTCTTTGGGCAAGCACAGATCCCAAAACCTGTTGTGCCTGTGAATAGGCTGCAGGGGGAAGGTGAAGACCAGCAACAGCTTTCAGGGCTGCCACCTTCCGTGTTGGACAAGGAGCCGGACGTTTGCCTTTTCGGGAACAGGCTCTGCCGAGGATGCGCACCATGAGAGATTGAGTCTTTGGGAAAGCAGAGATTCCCAGTGCGGTGGTGCCTGTGAATAGGCTGCAGGGGGAAGGTGAAGACCAGCAACAGCTTTCCGGGCTGCCACCTTCCGTGTGGGACAAGGAGCCGGACGTTTGCCTTTTCGTTAACAGGCTCTGCCGAGCATGCGCACCGTGAGATGTTCCTTCTCTGGGCAAGCACAGATCCCAAAACCTGTTGTGCCTGTGAATAGGCTGCAGGGGGAAGGTGAAGACCAGCAACAGCTTTCCGGGCTGCCACCTTCCGTGTGGGACAAGGAGCCGGACGTTTGCCTTTTCGGGAACAGGCTCTGCCGAGGATGCGCACCGTGAGATGTTCCTTCTCTGGGCAAGCACAGATCCCAAAACCTGTTGTGCCTGTGAATAGGCTGCAGGGGGAAGGTGAAGACCAGCAACAGCTTTCCGGGCTGCCACCTTCCGTGTGGGACAAGGAGCCGGACGTTTGCCTTTTCGGGAACAGGCTCTGCCGAGGATGCGCACCGTGAGATGTTCCTTCTCTGGGCAAGCACAGATCCCAAAACCTGTTGTGCCTGTGAATAGGCTGCAGGGGGAAGGTGAAGACCAGCAACAGCTTTCCGGGCTGCCACCTTCCGTGTGGGACAAGGAGCCGGACGTTTGCCTTTTCGGGAACAGGCTCTGCCGAGGATGCGCACCGTGAGATGTTCCTTCTCTGGGCAAGCACAGATCCCAAAACCTGTTGTGCCTGTGACTAGGCTGCAGGGGGAAGGTGAAGACGAGCAACAGCTTTCAGGGCTGCCACCTTCCGTGTGGGACAAGGAGCTGGACGTTTGCCTTTTCGGGAACAGGCTCTGCCGAGGATGCGCACCATGAGATGTTCCTTCTCTGGGCAAGAACAGATCCCCAAACCTGTTGTGCCTGTGAATAGGCTGCAGGGGGAAGGTGAAGACCAGCAAGAGCTTTCCGGGCTGCCACCTTCCGTGTGGGACAAGGAGCCGGACGTTTGCCTTTTCGGGAACAGGCTCTGCCGAGGATGCGCACCGTGAGATGTTCCTTCTCTGGGCAAGCACAGATCCCAAAACCTGTTGTGCCTGTGACTAGGCTGCAGGGGGAAGGTGAAGACCAGCAACAGCTTTCCGGGCTGCCACCTTCCGTGTGGGACAAGGAGCCGGACGTTTGCCTTTTCGGGAACAGGCTCTGCCGAGGATGCGCACCGTGAGATGTTCCTTCTCTGGGCAAGCACAGATCCCAAAACCTGTTGTGCCTGTGAATAGGCTGCAGGGGGAAGGTGAAGACCAGCAACAGCTTTCAGGGCTGCCACCTTCCGTGTGGGACAAGGAGCCGGACGTTTGCCTTTTTGGGAACAGGCTCTGCCGAGGATGCGCACCGTGAGAGATTGCGTCTCTGGGCAAGCACAGATCCCAAAACCTGTTGTGCCTGTGAATAGGCTGCAGGGGGAAGGTGAAGACCAGCAACAGCTTTCAGGGCTGCCACCTTCCGTGTGGGACAAGGAGCCGGACGTTTGCCTTTTCGGGAACAGGCTCTGCCGAGGATGCGCACCGTGAGATGTTCCTTCTCTGGGCAAGCACAGATCCCAAAACCTGTTGTGCCTGTGAATAGGCTGCAGGGGGAAGGTGAAGACCAGCAACAGCTTTCCGGGCTGCCACCTTCCGTGTGGGACAAGGAGCCGGACGTTTGCCTTTTCGGGAACAGGCTCTGCCGAGGATGCGCACCGTGAGATGTTCCTTCTCTGGGCAAGCACAGATCCCAAAACCTGTTGTGCCTGTGACTAGGCTGCAGGGGGAAGGTGAAGACCAGCACCAGCTTTCCGGGCTGCCACCTTCCGTGTGGGACAAGGAGCCGGACGTTTGCCTTTTCGGGAACAGGCTCTGCCGAGGATGCGCACCGTGAGATGTTCCTTCTCTGGGCAAGCACAGATCCCAAAACCTGTTGTGCCTGTGAATAGGCTGCAGGGGGAAGGTGAAGACCAGCAACAGCTTTCCGGGCTGCCACCTTCCGTGTGGGACAAGGAGCCGGACGTTTGCCTGTTCTGGAACAGGCTCTGCCGAGGATGCGCACCGTGAGATGTTCCTTCTCTGGGCAAACACAGATCCCAAAACCTGTTGTGCCTGTGAATAGGCTGCAGGGGGAAGGTGAAGACCAGCAACAGCTTTCCGGGCTGCCACCTTCCGTGTGGGACAAGGAGCCGGACGTTTGCCTTTTCGGGAACAGGCTCTGCCGAGGATGCGCACTGTGAGATGTTCCTTCTCTGGGCAAGCACAGATCCCAAAACCTGTTGTGCCTGTGAATAGGCTGCAGGGGGAAGGTGAAGACCAGCAACAGCTTTCCGGGCTGCCACCTTCCGTGTGGGACAAGGAGCCGGACGTTTGCCTTTTTGGGAACAGGCTCTGCCGAGGATGCGCACCGTGAGATGTTCCTTCTCTGGGCAAGCACAGATCCCCAAAACTGTTGTGCCTGTGAATAGGCTGCAGGGGGAAGGTGAAGACCAGCAACAGCTTTCCGGGCTGCCACCTTCAGTGTGGGACAAGGAGCCGGACGTTTGCCTTTTTGGGAACACGCTCTGCCGAGGATGCGCACCGTGAGAGATTGCGTCTTTGGGCAAGCACAGATCCCCAAACCCGTTGTGCCTGTGAATAGGCTGCAGGGGGAAGGTGAAGACCAGCAACAGCTTTCCGGGCTGCCACCTTCCGTGTGGGACAAGGAGCCGGACGTTTGCCTTTTTGGGAACAAGCTCTGCCGAGGATGCGCACCGTGAGAGATTGCGTCTTTGGGAAAGCAGAGATCCCAAAACCTGTTGTGCCTGTGAATAGGCTGCACGGGATAGGTGAAGACCAGCAACAGCTTTCCGGGCTGCCACCATCCGTGTGGGACAAGGAGCCGGACGTTTGCCTTTTCGGGAACAGGCTCTGCCGAGGATGCGCACCGCGAGAGATTGCGTCTTTGGGAAAGCAGAGATTCCCAGTGCGGTGGTGCCTGTGAATAGGCTGCAGGGGGAAGGTGAAGACCAGCAACAGCTTTCAGGGCTGCCACCTTCCGTGTGGGACAAGGAGCCGGACGTTTGCCTTTTCGGGAACAGGCTCTGCCGAGGATGCGCACCGTGAGATGTTCCTTCTCTGGGCAAGCACAGATCCCCAAACCTGTTGTGCCTGTGAATAGGCTGCAGGGGGAAAGTGAAGACGAGCAACAGCTTTCCGGGCTGCCACCTTCCGTGTGGGACAAGGAGCCGGACGTTTGCCTTTTCGGGAACAGGCTCTGCCGAGGATGCGCACCGTGAGATGTTCCTTCTCTGGGCAAGCACAGATCCCAAAACCTGTTGTGCCTGTGAATAGGCTGCAGGGGGAAGGTGAAGACCAGCAACAGCTTTCCGGGCTGCCACCTTCCGTGTGGGACAAGGAGCCGGACGTTTGCCTTTTCGGGAACAGGCTCTGCCGAGGATGCGCACCGTGAGATGTTCCTTCTCTGGGCAAGCACAGATCCCAAAACCTGTTGTGCCTGTGAATAGGCTGCAGGGGGAAGGTGAAGACCAGCAAGAGCTTTCCGGGCTGCCACCTTCCGTGTGGGACAAGGAGCCGGACGTTTGCCTTTTCGGGAACAGGCTCTGCCGAGGATGCGCACCGTGAGATGTTCCTTCTCTGGGCAAGCACAGATCCCAAAACCTGTTGTGCCTGTGAATAGGCTGCAGGGGGAAGGTGAAGACCAGCAACAGCTTTCCGGGCTGCCACCTTCCGTGTGGGACAAGGAGCCGGACGTTTGCCTTTTCGGGAACAGGCTCTGCCGAGGATGCGCACCGTGAGATGTTCCTTCTCTGGGCAAGCACAGATCCCAAAACCTGTTGTGCCTGTGAATAGGCTGCAGGGGGAAGGTGAAGACCAGCAACAGCTTTCCGGGCTGCCACCTTCCGTGTGGGACAAGGAGCCGGAGGTTTGCCTTTTCGGGAACAGGCTCTGCCGAGGATGCGCACCGTGAGATGTTCCTTCTCTGGGCAAGCACAGATCCCAAAACCTGTTGTGCCTGTGAATAGGCTGCAGGGGGAAGGTGAAGACCAGCAAGAGCTTTCCGGGCTGCCACCTTCCGTGTGGGACAAGGAGCCGGACGTTTGCCTTTTCGGGAACAGGCTCTGCCGAGGATGCGCACCGTGAGATGTTCCTTCTCTGGGCAAGCACAGATCCCAAAACCTGTTGTGCCTGTGAATAGGCTGCAGGGGGAAGGTGAAGACCAGCAACAGCTTTCCGGGCTGCCACCTTCCGTGTGGGACAAGGAGCCGGACGTTTGCCTTTTCGGGAACAGGCTCTGCCGAGGATGCGCACCATGAGAGATTGCGTCTTTGGGAAAGCAGAGATTCCCAGTGCGGTGGTGCCTGTGAATAGGCTGCAGGGGGAAGGTGAAGACCAGCAACAGCTTTCCGGGCTGCCACCTTCCGTGTGGGACAAGGAGCCGGACGTTTGCCTTTTCGGGAACAGGCTCTGCCGAGGATGCGCACCGTGAGATGTTCCTTCTCTGGGCAAGCACAGATCCCAAAACCTGTTGTGCCTGTGAATAGGCTGCAGGGGGAAGGTGAAGACCAGCAAGAGCTTTCAGGGCTGCCACCTTCCGTGTGGGACAAGGAGCCGGACGTTTGCCTTTTCGGGAACAGGCTCTGCCGAGGATGCGCACCGTGAGAGATTGCGTCTTTGGGAAAGCAGAGATTCCCAGTGCGGTGGTGCCTGTGAATAGGCTGCAGGGGGAAGGTGAAGACCAGCAACAGCTTTCCGGGCTGCCACCTTCCGTGTGGGACAAGGAGCCGGACGTTTGCCTTTTCGGGAACAGGCTCTGCCGAGGATGCGCACCGTGAGAGATTGCGTCTTTGGGGAAGCACAGATCCCAAAACCTGTTGTGCCTGTGAATAGGCTGCAGGGGGAAGGTGAAGACCAGCAACAGCTTTCCGGGCTGCCACCTTCCGTGTGGGACAAGGAGCCGGACGTTTGCCTTTTCGGGAACAGGCTCTGCCGAGGATGCGCACCGTGAGATGTTCCTTCTCTGGGCAAGCACAGATCCCAAAACCTGTTGTGCCTGTGAATAGGCTGCAGGGGGAAGGTGAAGACCAGCAACAGCTTTCCGGGCTGCCACCTTCCGTGTGGGACAAGGAGCCGGACGTTTGCCTTTTCGGGAACAGGCTCTGCCGAGGATGCGCACCGTGAGATGTTCCTTCTCTGGGCAAGCACAGATCCCAAAACCTGTTGTGCCTGTGAATAGGCTGCAGGGGGAAGGTGAAGACCAGCAAGAGCTTTCCGGGCTGCCACCTTCCGTGTGGGACAAGGAGCTGGACGTTTGCCTTTTCGGGAACAGGCTCTGCCGAGGATGCGCACCGTGAGATGTTCCTTCTCTGGGCAAGCACAGATCCCCAAACCTGTTGTGCCTGTGAATAGGCTGCAGGGGGAAGGTGAAGACCAGCAACAGCTTTCCGGGCTGCCACCTTCCGTGTGGGACAAGGAGCCGGACGTTTGCCTTTTCGGGAACAGGCTCTGCCGAGGATGCGCACCGTGAGAGATTGCGTCTTTGGGAAAGCAGAGATTCCCAGTGCGGTGGTGCCTGTGAATAGGCTGCAGGGGGAAGGTGAAGACCAGCAACAGCTTTCAGGGCTGCCACCTTCCGTGTGGGACAAGGAGCCGGACGTTTGCCTTTTCGGGAACAGGCTCTGCCGAGGATGCACACCGTGAGAGATTGCGTCTTTGGGAAAGCAGAGATTCCCAGTGCGGTGGTGCCTGTGAATAGGCTGCAGGGGGAAGGTGAAGACCAGCAACAGCTTTCCGGGCTGCCACCTTCCGTGTGGGACAAGGAGCCAGACGTTTGCCTTTTCGGGAACAGGCTCTGCCGAGGATGCGCACCGTGAGATGTTCCTTCTCTGGGCAAGCAGAGATCCCCAAACCTGTTGTGCTTGTGAATAGGCTGCAGGGGGAAGGTGAAGACCAGCAACAGCTTTCCGGGCTGCCACCTTCCGTGTGGGACAAGGAGCCGGACGTTTGCCTTTTCGGGAACAGGCTCTGCCGAGGATGCGCACCGTGAGATGTTCCTTCTCTGGGCAAGCACAGATCCCAAAACCTGTTGTGCCTGTGAATAGGCTGCAGGGGGAAGGTGAAAGACCAGCAACAGCTTTCCGGGCTGCCACCTTCCGTGTGGGACAAGGAGCCGGACGTTTGCCTTTTCGGGAACAGGCTCTGCCGAGGATGCGCACCGTGAGATGTTCCTTCTCTGGGCAAGCACAGATCCCAAAACCTGTTGTGCCTGTGACTAGGCTGCAGGGGGAAGGTGAAGACCAGCAACAGCTTTCCGGGCTGCCACCTTCCATGTGGGACAAGGAGCCGGACGTTTGCCTTTTCGGGAACAGGCTCTGCCGAGGATGCGCACCGTGAGATGTTCCTTCTCTGGGCAAGCACAGATCCCAAAACCTGTTGTGCCTGTGAATAGGCTGCAGGGGGAAGGTGAAGACCAGCAACAGCTTTCCGGGCTGCCACCTTCCGTGTGGGACAAGGAGCCGGACGTTTGCCTTTTCGGGAACAGGCTCTGCCGAGGATGCGCACCGTGAGAGATTGCGTCTTTGGGAAAGCAGAGATTCCCAGTGCGGTGGTGCCTGTGAATAGGCTGCAGGGGGAAGGTGAAGACCAGCAACAGCTTTCCGGGCTGCCACCTTCCGTGTGGGACAAGGAGCCGGACGTTTGCCTTTTCGGGAACAGGCTCTGCCGAGGATGCGCACCGTGAGAGATTGCGTCTTTGGGGAAGCACAGATCCCAAAACCTGTTGTGCCTGTGAATAGGCTGCAGGGGGAAGGTGAAGACCAGCAACAGCTTTCCGGGCTGCCACCTTCCGTGTGGGACAAGGAGCCGGACGTTTGCCTTTTCGGGAACAGGCTCTGCCGAGGATGCGCACCGTGAGATGTTCCTTCTCTGGGCAAGCACAGATCCCAAAACCTGTTGTGCCTGTGAATAGGCTGCAGGGGGAAGGTGAAGACCAGCAACAGCTTTCCGGGCTGCCACCTTCCGTGTGGGACAAGGAGCCGGACGTTTGCCTTTTCGGGAACAGGCTCTGCCGAGGATGCGCACCGTGAGATGTTCCTTCTCTGGGCAAGCACAGATCCCAAAACCTGTTGTGCCTGTGAATAGGCTGCAGGGGGAAGGTGAAGACCAGCAACAGCTTTCAGGTCTGCCACCTTCCGTGTGGGACAAGGAGCTGGACGTTTGCCTTTTCGGGAACAGGCTCTGCCGAGGATGCGCACCGTGAGATGTTCCTTCTCTGGGCAAGCACAGATCCCCAAACCTGTTGTGCCTGTGAATAGGCTGCAGGGGGAAGGTGAAGACCAGCAACAGCTTTCCGGGCTGCCACCTTCCGTGTGGGACAAGGAGCCGGACGTTTGCCTTTTCGGGAACAGGCTCTGCCGAGGATGCGCACCGTGAGATGTTCCTTCTCTGGGCAAGCACAGATCCCCAAACCTGTTGTGCCTGTGAATAGGCTGCAGGGGGAAGGTGAAGACGAGCAACAGCTTTCAGGGCTGCCACCTTCCGTGTGGGACAAGGAGCCGGACGTTTGCCTTTTCGGGAACAGGCTCTGCCGAGGATGCGCACCGTGAGAGATTGCGTCTTTGGGAAAGCAGAGATTCCCAGTGCGGTGGTGCCTGTGAATAGGCTGCAGGGGGAAGGTGAAGACCAGCAACAGCTTTCAGGGCTGCCACCTTCCGTGTGGGACAAGGAGCCGGACGTTTGCCTTTTCGGGAACAGGCTCTGCCGAGGATGCACACCGTGAGAGATTGCGTCTTTGGGAAAGCAGAGATTCCCAGTGCGGTGGTGCCTGTGAATAGGCTGCAGGGGGAAGGTGAAGACCAGCAACAGCTTTCCGGGCTGCCACCTTCCGTGTGGGACAAGGAGCCAGACGTTTGCCTTTTCGGGAACAGGCTCTGCCGAGGATGCGCACCGTGAGATGTTCCTTCTCTGGGCAAGCAGAGATCCCCAAACCTGTTGTGCTTGTGAATAGGCTGCAGGGGGAAGGTGAAGACCAGCAACAGCTTTCCGGGCTGCCACCTTCCGTGTGGGACAAGGAGCCGGACGTTTGCCTTTTCGGGAACAGGCTCTGCCGAGGATGCGCACCGTTAGATGTTCCTTCTCTGGGCAAGCACAGATCCCAAAACCTGTTGTGCCTGTGAATAGGCTGCAGGGGGAAGGTGAAAGACCAGCAACAGCTTTCCGGGCTGCCACCTTCCGTGTGGGACAAGGAGCCGGACGTTTGCCTTTTCGGGAACAGGCTCTGCCGAGGATGCGCACCGTGAGATGTTCCTTCTCTGGGCAAGCACAGATCCCAAAACCTGTTGTGCCTGTGACTAGGCTGCAGGGGGAAGGTGAAGACCAGCAACAGCTTTCCGGGCTGCCACCTTCCATGTGGGACAAGGAGCCGGACGTTTGCCTTTTCGGGAACAGGCTCTGCCGAGGATGCGCACCGTGAGATGTTCCTTCTCTGGGCAAGCACAGATCCCAAAACCTGTTGTGCCTGTGAATAGGCTGCAGGGGGAAGGTGAAGACCAGCAACAGCTTTCCGGGCTGCCACCTTCCGTGTGGGACAAGGAGCCGGACGTTTGCCTTTTCGGGAACAGGCTCTGCCGAGGATGCGCACCGTGAGATGTTCCTTCTCTGGGCAAGCACAGATCCCAAAACCTGTTGTGCCTGTGAATAGGCTGCAGGGGGAAGGTGAAGACCAGCAACAGCTTTCCGGGCTGCCACCTTCCGTGTGGGACAAGGAGCCGGACGTTTGCCTTTTCGGGAACAGGCTCTGCCGAGGATGCGCACCGTGAGAGATTGCGTCTTTGGGAAAGCAGAGATTCCCAGTGCGGTGGTGCCTGTGAATAGGCTGCAGGGGGAAGGTGAAGACCAGCAACAGCTTTCCGGGCTGCCACCTTCCGTGTGGGACAAGGAGCCGGACGTTTGCCTTTTCGGGAACAGGCTCTGCCGAGGATGCGCACCGTGAGATGTTCCTTCTCTGGGCAAGCACAGATCCCCAAACCTGTTGTGCCTGTGAATAGGCTGCAGGGGGAAGGTGAAGACCAGCAACAGCTTTCCGGGCTGCCACCTTCCGTGTGGGACAAGGAGCCGGACGTTTGCCTTTTCGGGAACAGGCTCTGCCGAGGATGCGCACCGTGAGAGATTGCGTCTTTGGGCAAGCACAGATCCCCAAACCTGTTGTGCCTGTGAATAGGCTGCAGGGGGAAGGTGAAGACCAGCAACAGCTTTCCGGGCTGCCACCTTCCGTGTGGGACAAGGAGCCGGACGTTTGCCTTTTCGGGAACAGGCTCTGCCGAGGATGCGCACCGTGAGATGTTCCTTCTCTGCGCAAGCACAGATCCCAAAACCTGTTGTGCCTGTGAATAGGCTGCAGGGGGAAGGTGAAGACCAGCAACAGCTTTCCGGGCTGCCACCTTCCGTGTGGGACAAGGAGCCGGACGTTTGCCTTTTCGGGAACAGGCTCTGCCGAGGATGCGCACCGTGAGATGTTCCTTCTCTGGGCAAGCACAGATCCCAAAACCTGTTGTGCCTGTGAATAGGCTGCAGGGGGAAGGTGAAAGACCAGCAACAGCTTTCCGGGCTGCCACCTTCCGTGTGGGACAAGGAGCCGGACGTTTGGCTTTTCGGGAACAGGCTCTGCCGAGGATGCGCACCGTGAGATGTTCCTTCTCTGGGCAAGCACAGATCCCAAAACCTGTTGTGCCTGTGAATAGGCTGCAGGGGGAAGGTGAAGACCAGCAACAGCTTTCCGGGCTGCCACCTTCCGTGTGGGACAAGGAGCCGGACGTTTGCCTTTTCGGGAACAGGCTCTGCCGAGGATGCGCACCGTGAGATGTTCCTTCTCTGGGCAAGCACAGATCCCAAAACCTGTTGTGCCTGTGACTAGGCTGCAGGGGGAAGGTGAAGACCAGCAACAGCTTTCAGGGCTGCCACCTTCCGTGTGGGACAAGGAGCCGGACGTTTGCCTTTTCGGGAACAGGCTCTGCCGAGGATGCGCACCGTGAGATGTTCCTTCTCTGGGCAAGCAGAGATCCCAAAACCTGTTGTGCCTGTGACTAGGCTGCAGGGGGAAGGTGAAGACCAGCAACAGCTTTCAGGGCTGCCACCTTCCGTGTGGGACAAGGAGCCGGACGTTTGCCTTTTCGGGAACAGGCTCTGCCGAGGATGCGCACCATGAGAGATTGCGTCTTTGGGAAAGCAGAGGTTCCCAGTGCGGTGGTGCCTGTGAATAGGCTGCAGGGGGAAGGTGAAGACGAGCAACAGCTTTCCGGGCTGCCACCTTCCGTGTGGGACAAGGAGCCGGACGTTTGCCTTTTCGGGAACAGGCTCTGCCGAGGATGCGCACCGTGAGATGTTCCTTCTCTGGGCAAGCACAGATCCCAAAACCTGTTGTGCCTGTGAATAGGCTGCAGGGGGAAGGTGAAGACCAGCAACAGCTTTCCGGGCTGCCACCTTCCGTGTGGGACAAGGAGCCGGACGTTTGCCTTTTCGGGAACAGGCTCTGCCGAGGATGCGCACCGTGAGAGATTGCGTCTTTGGGAAAGCAGAGATTCCCAGTGCGGTGGTGCCTGTGAATAGGCTGCAGGGGGAAGGTGAAGACCAGCAACAGCTTTCCGGGCTGCCACCTTCCGTGTGGGACAAGGAGCCGGACGTTTGCCTTTTCGGGAACAGGCTCTGCCGAGGATGCGCACCGTGAGAGATTGCGTCTTTGGGAAAGCAGAGATTCCCAGTGCGGTGGTGCATGTGAATAGGCTGCAGGGGGAAGGTGAAGACCAGCAACAGCTTTCCGGGCTGCCACCTTCCGTGTGGGACAAGGAGCCGGACGTTTGCCTTTTCGGGAACAGGCTCTGCCGAGGATGCGCACCGTGAGATGTTCCTTCTCTGGGCAAGCACAGATCCCAAAACCTGTTGTGCCTGTGAATAGGCTGCAGGGGGAAGGTGAAGACCAGCAACAGCTTTCCGGGCTGCCACCTTCCGTGTGGGACAAGGAGCCGGACGTTTGCCTTTTCGGGAACAGGCTCTGCCGAGGATGCGCACCGTGAGATGTTCCTTCTCTGGGCAAGCACAGATCCCAAAACCTGTTGTGCCTGTGAATAGGCTGCAGGGGGAAGGTGAAGACCAGCAACAGCTTTCAGGTCTGCCACCTTCCGTGTGGGACAAGGAGCTGGACGTTTGCCTTTTCGGGAACAGGCTCTGCCGAGGATGCACACCGTGAGATGTTCCTTCTCTGGGCAAGCACAGATCCCAAAACCTGTTGTGCCTGTGAATAGGCTGCAGGGGGAAGGTGAAGACCAGCAACAGCTTTCCGGGCTGCCACCTTCCGTGTGGGACAAGGAGCCGGACGTTTGCCTTTTCGGGAACAGGCTCTGCCGAGGATGCGCACCGTGAGAGATTGCGTCTTTGGGAAAGCAGAGATTCCCAGTGCGGTGGTGCCTGTGAATAGGCTGCAGGGGGAAGGTGAAGACCAGCAAGAGCTTTCAGGGCTGCCACCTTCCGTGTGGGACAAGGAGCCGGACGTTTGCCTTTTCGGGAACAGGCTCTGCCGAGGATGCGCACCGTGAGAGATTGCGTCTTTGGGAAAGCAGAGATTCCCAGTGCGGTGGTGCCTGTGAATAGGCTGCAGGGGGAAGGTGAAGACCAGCAACAGCTTTCCGGGCTGCCACCTTCCGTGTGGGACAAGGAGCCGGACGTTTGCCTTTTCGGGAACAGGCTCTGCCGAGGATGCGCACCGTGAGATGTTCCTTCTCTGGGCAAGCACAGATCCCAAAACCTGTTGTGCCTGTGAATAGGCTGCAGGGGGAAGGTGAAGACCAGCAACAGCTTTCCGGGCTGCCACCTTCCGTGTGGGACAAGGAGCCGGACGTTTGCCTTTTCGGGAACAGGCTCTGCCGAGGATGCGCACCGTGAGAGATTGCGTCTTTGGGAAAGCAGAGATCCCAAAACCTGTTGTGCCTGTGAATAGGCTGCAGGGGGAAGGTGAAGACCAGCAACAGCTTTCAGGTCTGCCACCTTCCATGTGGGACAAGGAGCCGGACGTTTGCCTTTTCGGGAACAGGCTCTGCCGAGGATGCGCACCGTGAGATGTTCCTTCTCTGGGCAAGCACAGATCCCAAAACCTGTTGTGCCTGTGAATAGGCTGCAGGGGGAAGGTGAAGACCAGCAACAGCTTTCCGGGCTGCCACCTTCCGTGTGGGACAAGGAGCCGGACGTTTGCCTTTTCGGGAACAGGCTCTGCCGAGGATGCGCACCGTGAGAGATTGCGTCTTTGGGAAAGCAGAGATTCCCAGTGCGGTGGTGCCTGTGAATAGGCTGCAGGGGGAAGGTGAAGACCAGCAACAGCTTTCCGGGCTGCCACCTTCCGTGTGGGACAAGGAGCCGGACGTTTGCCTTTTCGGGAACAGGCTCTGCCGAGGATGCGCACCGTGAGATGTTCCTTCTCTGGGCAAGCACAGATCCCCAAACCTGTTGTGCCTGTGAATAGGCTGCAGGGGGAAGGTGAAGACCAGCAACAGCTTTCAGGTCTGCCACCTTCCGTGTGGGACAAGGAGCTGGACGTTTGCCTTTTCGGGAACAGGCTCTGCCGAGGATGCGCACCGTGAGATGTTCCTTCTCTGGGCAAGCACAGATCCCAAAACCTGTTGTGCCTGTGAATAGGCTGCAGGGGGAAGGTGAAGACCAGCAACAGCTTTCCGGGCTGCCACCTTCCGTGTGGGACAAGGAGCCGGACGTTTGCCTTTTCGGGAACAGGCTCTGCCGAGGATGCGCACCGTGAGAGATTGCGTCTCTGGGAATGCAGAGATTCCCAGTGCGGTGGTGCCTGTGAATAGGCTGCAGGGGGAAGGTGAAGACCAGCAACAGCTTTCAGGGCTGCCACCTTCCGTGTGGGACAAGGAGCCGGACGTTTGCCTTTTCGGGAACAGGCTCTGCCGAGGATGCGCACCGTGAGATGTTCCTTCTCTGGGCAAGCACAGATCCCAAAACCTGTTGTGCCTGTGAATAGGCTGCAGGGGGAAGGTGAAGACCAGCAACAGCTTTCCGGGCTGCCACCTTCCGTGTGGGACAAGGAGCCGGACGTTTGCCTTTTCGGGAACAGGCTCTGCCGAGGATGCGCACCGTGAGAGATTGCGTCTTTGGGCAAGCACAGATCCCAAAACCTGTTGTGCCTGTGAATAGGCTGCAGGGGGAAGGTGAAGACCAGCAACAGCTTTCCGGGCTGCCACCTTCCGTGTGGGACAAGGAGCCGGACGTTTGCCTTTTCGGGAACAGGCTCTGCCGAGGATGCGCACCGTGAGATGTTCCTTCTCTGGGCAAGCACAGATCCCAAAACCTGTTGTGCCTGTGACTAGGCTGCAGGGGGAAGGTGAAGACCAGCAACAGCTTTCCGGGCTGCCACCTTCCGTGTGGGACAAGGAGCCGGACGTTTGCCTTTTCGGGAACAGGCTCTGCCGAGGATGCGCACCGTGAGATGTTCCTTCTCTGGGCAAGCACAGATCCCCAAACCTGTTGTGCCTGTGAATAGGCTGCAGGGGGAAGGTGAAGACCAGCAACAGCTTTCAGGTCTGCCACCTTCCGTGTGGGACAAGGAGCTGGACGTTTGCCTTTTCGGGAACAGGCTCTGCCGAGGATGCGCACCGTGAGATGTTCCTTCTCTGGGCAAGCACAGATCCCAAAACCTGTTGTGCCTGTGAATAGGCTGCAGGGGGAAGGTGAAGACCAGCAACAGCTTTCCGGGCTGCCACCTTCCGTGTGGGACAAGGAGCCGGACGTTTGCCTTTTCGGGAACAGGCTCTGCCGAGGATGCGCACCGTGAGATGTTCCTTCTCTGGGCAAGCACAGATCCCAAAACCTGTTGTGCCTGTGAATAGGCTGCAGGGGGAAGGTGAAGACCAGCAACAGCTTTCCGGGCTGCCACCTTCCGTGTGGGACAAGGAGCCGGACGTTTGCCTTTTCGGGAACAGGCTCTGCCGAGGATGCGCACCGTGAGAGATTGCGTCTTTGGGAAAGCAGAGATTCCCAGTGCGGTGGTGCCTGTGAATAGGCTGCAGGGGGAAGGTGAAGACCAGCAACAGCTTTCCGGGCTGCCACCTTCCGTGTGGGACAAGGAGCCGGACGTTTGCCTTTTCGGGAACAGGCTCTGCCGAGGATGCGCACCGTGAGATGTTCCTTCTCTGGGCAAGCACAGATCCCAAAACCTGTTGTGCCTGTGAATAGGCTGCAGGGGGAAGGTGAAGACCAGCAACAGCTTTCCGGGCTGCCACCTTCCGTGTGGGACAAGGAGCCGGACGTTTGCCTTTTCGGGAACAGGCTCTGCCGAGGATGCGCACCGTGAGATGTTCCTTCTCTGGGCAAGCACAGATCCCAAAACCTGTTGTGCCTGTGAATAGGCTGCAGGGGGAAGGTGAAGACCAGCAACAGCTTTCCGGGCTGCCACCTTCCGTGTGGGACAAGGAGCCGGACGTTTGCCTTTTCGGGAACACGCTCTGCCGAGGATGCGCACCGTGAGATGTTCCTTCTCTGGGCAAGCACAGATCCCCAAACCTGTTGTGCCTGTGACTAGGCTGCAGGGGGAAGGTGAAGACCAGCAACAGCTTTCCGGGCTGCCACCTTCCGTGTGGGACAAGGAGCCGGACGTTTGCCTTTTCGGGAACAGGCTCTGCCGAGGATGCGCACCGTGAGATGTTCCTTCTCTGGGCAAGCACAGATCCCAAAACCTGTTGTGCCTGTGAATAGGCTGCAGGGGGAAGGTGAAGACCAGCAACAGCTTTCCGGGCTGCCACCTTCCGTGTGGGACAAGGAGCCGGATGTTTGCCTTTTCGGGAACAGGCTCTGCCGATGATGCGCACCGTGAGATGTTCCTTCTCTGGGCAAGCACAGATCCCAAAACCTGTTGTGCCTGTGACTAGGCTGCAGGGGGAAGGTGAAGACCAGCAAGAGCTTTCCGGGCTGCCACCTTCCGTGTGGGACAAGGAGCCGGACGTTTGCCTTTTCGGGAACAGGCTCTGCCGAGGATGCGCACCGTGAGATGTTCCTTCTCTGGGCAAGCACAGATCCCCAAACCTGTTATGCCTGTGAATAGGCTGCAGGGGGAAGGTGAAGACCAGCAACAGCTTTCCGGGCTGCCACCTTCCGTGTGGGACAAGGAGCCGGACGTTTGCCTTTTCGGGAACAGGCTCTGCCGAGGATGCGCACCGTGAGATGTTCCTTCTCTGGGCAAGCACAGATCCCAAAACCTGTTGTGCCTGTGAATAGGCTGCAGGGGGAAGGTGAAGACCAGCAACAGCTTTCCGGGCTGCCACCTTCCGTGTGGGACAAGGAGCCGGACGTTTGCCTTTTCGGGAACAGGCTCTGCCGAGGATGCGCACCGTGAGATGTTCCTTCTCTGGGCAAGCACAGATCCCCAAACCTGTTGTGCCTGTGAATAGGCTGCAGGGGGAAGGTGAAGACCAGCAACAGCTTTCCGGGCTGCCACCTTCCGTGTGGGACAAGGAGCCGGACGTTTGCCTTTTTGGGAACAGGCTCTGCCGAGGATGCGCACCGTGAGATGTTCCTTCTCTGGGCAAGCACAGATCCCCAAACCTGTTGTGCCTGTGAATAGGCTGCAGGGGGAAGGTGAAGACCAGCAAGAGCTTTCCGGGCTGCCACCTTCCGTGTGGGACAAGGAGCCGGACGTTTGCCTTTTCGGGAACAGGCTCTGCCGAGGATGCGCACCGTGAGATGTTCCTTCTCTGGGCAAGCACAGATCCCAAAACCTGTTGTGCCTGTGAATAGGCTGCAGGGGGAAGGTGAAGACCAGCAAGAGCTTTCCGGGCTGCCACCTTCCGTGTGGGACAAGGAGCCGGACGTTTGCCTTTTCGGGAACAGGCTCTGCCGAGGATGCGCACCGTGAGATGTTCCTTCTCTGGGCAAGCACAGATCCCAAAACCTGTTGTGCCTGTGAATAGGCTGCAGGGGGAAGGTGAAGACCAGCAACAGCTTTCCGGGCTGCCACCTTCCGTGTGGGACAAGGAGCCGGATGTTTGCCTTTTCGGGAACAGGCTCTGCCGAGGGTGCGCACCGTGAGATGTTCCTTCTCTGGGCAAGCACAGATCCCCAAACCTGTTGTGCCTGTGAATAGGCTGCAGGGGGAAGGTGAAGACCAGCAAGAGCTTTCCGGGCTGCCACCTTCCGTGTGGGACAAGGAGCCGGACGTTTGCCTTTTCGGGAACAGGCTCTGCCGAGGATGCGCACCGTGAGATGTTCCTTCTCTGGGCAAGCACAGATCCCCAAACCTGTTGTGCCTGTGAATAGGCTGCAGGGGGAAGGTGAAGACCAGCAAGAGCTTTCCGGGCTGCCACCTTCCGTGTGGGACAAGGAGCCGGACGTTTGCCTTTTCGGGAACAGGCTCTGCCGAGGATGCGCACCATGAGAGATTGCGTCTTTGGGCAAGCACAGATCCCCACACCTGTTGTGCCTGTGAATAGGCTGCAGGGGGAAGGTGAAGACCAGCAACAGCTTTCCGGGCTGCCACCTTCCGTGTGGGACAAGGAGCCGGACATTTGCCTTTTCGGGAACAGGCTCTGCCGATGATGCGCACCGTGAGATGTTCCTTCTGTGGGCAAGCACAGATCCCAAAACCTGTTGTGCCTGTGAATAGGCTGCAGGGGGAAGGTGAAGACCAGCAACAGCTTTCCGGGCTGCCACCTTCCGTGTGGGACAAGGAGCCGGACG
Organism: Haliaeetus albicilla; assembly: GCF_947461875.1. Taxonomy (NCBI): domain Eukaryota; kingdom Metazoa; phylum Chordata; class Aves; order Accipitriformes; family Accipitridae; genus Haliaeetus; species Haliaeetus albicilla. The sequence continues at coordinate 485,520 of NW_027212431.1, read as the reverse complement.
TTTGCCTTTTCGGGAACAGGCTCTGCCGAGGATGCGCACCGTGAGATGTTCCTTCTCTGGGCAAGCACAGATCCCCAAACCTGTTGTGCCTGTGACTAGGCTGCAGGGGGAAGGTGAAGACCAGCAACAGCTTTCAGGGCTGCCACCTTCCGTGTGGGACAAGGAGCCGGATGTTTGCCTTTTCGGGAACAGGCTCTGCCGAGGATGCGCACCGTGAGATGTTCCTTCTCTGGGCAAGCACAGATCCCCAAACCTGTTGTGCCTGTGACTAGGCTGCAGGGGGAAGGTGAAGACCAGCAACAGCTTTCCGGGCTGCCACCTTCCGTGTGGGACAAGGAGCCGGACGTTTGCCTTTTCGGGAACAGGCTCTGCCGAGGATGCGCACCGTCAGATGTTCCTTCTCTGGGCAAGCACAGATCCCAAAACCTGTTGTGCCTGTGAATAGGCTGCAGGGGGAAGGTGAAGACCAGCAACAGCTTTCCGGGCTGCCACCTTCCGTGTGGGACAAGGAGCCGGACGTTTGCCTTTTCGGGAACAGGCTCTGCCGAGGATGCGCACCGTGAGATGTTCCTTCTCTGGGCAAGCACAGATCCCCAAACCTGTTGTGCCTGTGACTAGGCTGCAGGGGGAAGGTGAAGACCAGCAACAGCTTTCCGGGCTGCCACCTTCCGTGTGGGACAAGGAGCCAGACGTTTGCCTTTTCGGGAACAGGCTCTGCCGAGGATGCGCACCATGAGAGATTGCGTCTTTGGGCAAGCACAGATCCCCACACCTGTTGTGCCTGTGAATAGGCTGCAGGGGGAAGGTGAAGACCAGCAACAGCTTTCCGGGCTGCCACCTTCCGTGTGGGACAAGGAGCCGGACATTTGCCTTTTCGGGAACAGGCTCTGCCGATGATGCGCACCGTGAGATGTTCCTTCTGTGGGCAAGCACAGATCCCAAAACCTGTTGTGCCTGTGAATAGGCTGCAGGGGGAAGGTGAAGACCAGCAACAGCTTTCCGGGCTGCCACCTTCCGTGTGGGACAAGGAGCCGGACGTTTGCCTTTTCGGGAACAGGCTCTGCCGAGGATGCGCACCGTGAGATGTTCCTTCTCTGGGCAAGCACAGATCCCCAAACCTGTTGTGCCTGTGACTAGGCTGCAGGGGGAAGGTGAAGACCAGCAACAGCTTTCCGGGCTGCCACCTTCCGTGTGGGACAAGGAGCCGGATGTTTGCCTTTTCGGGAACAGGCTCTGCCGAGGATGCGCACCGTGAGATGTTCCTTCTCTGGGCAAGCACAGATCCCAAAACCTGTTGTGCCTGTGAATAGGCTGCAGGGGGAAGGTGAAGACCAGCAACAGCTTTCCGGGCTGCCACCTTCCGTGTGGGACAAGGAGCCGGACGTTTGCCTTTTCGGGAACAGGCTCTGCCGAGGATGCGCACCGTGAGATGTTCCTTCTCTGGGCAAGCAGAGATCCCAAAACCTGTTGTGCCTGTGAATAGGCTGCAGGGGGAAGGTGAAGACCAGCAACAGCTTTCCGGGCTGCCACCTTCCGTGTGGGACAAGGAGCCGGACGTTTGCCTTTTCGGGAACAGGCTCTGCCGAGGATGCGCACCGTGAGATGTTCCTTCTCTGGGCAAGCACAGATCCCCAAACCTGTTGTGCCTGTGAATAGGCTGCAGGGGGAAGGTGAAGACCAGCAACAGCTTTCCGGGCTGCCACCTTCCGTGTGGGACAAGGAGCCGGACGTTTGCCTTTTCGGGAACAGGCTCTGCCGAGGATGCGCACCATGAGAGATTGCGTCTTTGGGCAAGCACAGATCCCCACACCTGTTGTGCCTGTGAATAGGCTGCAGGGGGAAGGTGAAGACCAGCAACAGCTTTCCGGGCTGCCACCTTCCGTGTGGGACAAGGAGCCGGACATTTGCCTTTTCGGGAACAGGCTCTGCCGATGATGCGCACCGTGAGATGTTCCTTCTGTGGGCAAGCACAGATCCCAAAACCTGTTGTGCCTGTGAATAGGCTGCAGGGGGAAGGTGAAGACCAGCAACAGCTTTCCGGGCTGCCACCTTCCGTGTGGGACAAGGAGCCGGACGTTTGCCTTTTCGGGAACAGGCTCTGCCGAGGATGCGCACCGTGAGATGTTCCTTCTCTGGGCAAGCACAGATCCCCAAACCTGTTGTGCCTGTGACTAGGCTGCAGGGGGAAGGTGAAGACCAGCAACAGCTTTCCGGGCTGCCACCTTCCGTGTGGGACAAGGAGCCGGATGTTTGCCTTTTCGGGAACAGGCTCTGCCGAGGATGCGCACCGTGAGATGTTCCTTCTCTGGGCAAGCACAGATCCCAAAACCTGTTGTGCCTGTGAATAGGCTGCAGGGGGAAGGTGAAGACCAGCAACAGCTTTCCGGGCTGCCACCTTCCGTGTGGGACAAGGAGCCGGACGTTTGCCTTTTCGGGAACAGGCTCTGCCGAGGATGCGCACCATGAGAGATTGCGTCTTTGGGCAAGCACAGATCCCCACACCTGTTGTGCCTGTGAATAGGCTGCAGGGGGAAGGTGAAGACCAGCAACAGCTTTCAGGGCTGCCACCTTCCGTGTGGGACAAGGAGCCGGACGTTTGCCTTTTCGGGAACAGGCTCTGCCGAGGATGCGCACCGTGAGATGTTCCTTCTCTGGGCAAGCACAGATCCCCAAACCTGTTGTGCCTGTGAATAGGCTGCAGGGGGAAGGTGAAGACCAGCAACAGCTTTCCGGGCTGCCACCTTCCGTGTGGGACAAGGAGCCGGACGTTTGCCTTTTCGGGAACAGGCTCTGCCGAGGATGCGCACCGTGAGATGTTCCTTCTCTGGGCAAGCACAGATCCCAAAACCTGTTGTGCCTGTGAATAGGCTGCAGGGGGAAGGTGAAGACGAGCAACAGCTTTCCGGGCTGCCACCTTCCGTGTGGGACAAGGAGCCGGATGTTTGCCTTTTCGGGAACAGGCTCTGCCGAGGATGCGCACCGTGAGATGTTCCTTCTCTGGGCAAGCACAGATCCCCAAACCTGTTGTGCCTGTGAATAGGCTGCAGGGGGAAGGTGAAGACCAGCAAGAGCTTTCCGGGCTGCCACCTTCCGTGTGGGACAAGGAGCCGGACGTTTGCCTTTTCGGGAACAGGCTCTGCCGAGGATGCGCACCATGAGAGATTGCGTCTTTGGGCAAGCACAGATCCCCACACCTGTTGTGCCTGTGAATAGGCTGCAGGGGGAAGGTGAAGACCAGCAACAGCTTTCCGGGCTGCCACCTTCCGTGTGGGACAAGGAGCCGGACATTTGCCTTTTCGGGAACAGGCTCTGCCGATGATGCGCACCGTGAGATGTTCCTTCTGTGGGCAAGCACAGATCCCAAAACCTGTTGTGCCTGTGAATAGGCTGCAGGGGGAAGGTGAAGACCAGCAACAGCTTTCCGGGCTGCCACCTTCCGTGTGGGACAAGGAGCCGGACGTTTGCCTTTTCGGGAACAGGCTCTGCCGAGGATGCGCACCGTGAGATGTTCCTTCTCTGGGCAAGCACAGATCCCCAAACCTGTTGTGCCTGTGACTAGGCTGCAGGGGGAAGGTGAAGACCAGCAACAGCTTTCCGGGCTGCCACCTTCCGTGTGGGACAAGGAGCCGGATGTTTGCCTTTTCGGGAACAGGCTCTGCCGAGGATGCGCACCGTGAGATGTTCCTTCTCTGGGCAAGCACAGATCCCAAAACCTGTTGTGCCTGTGAATAGGCTGCAGGGGGAAGGTGAAGACCAGCAACAGCTTTCCGGGCTGCCACCTTCCGTGTGGGACAAGGAGCCGGACGTTTGCCTTTTCGGGAACAGGCTCTGCCGAGGATGCGCACCGTGAGATGTTCCTTCTCTGGGCAAGCAGAGATCCCAAAACCTGTTGTGCCTGTGAATAGGCTGCAGGGGGAAGGTGAAGACCAGCAACAGCTTTCCGGGCTGCCACCTTCCGTGTGGGACAAGGAGCCGGACGTTTGCCTTTTCGGGAACAGGCTCTGCCGAGGATGCGCACCGTGAGATGTTCCTTCTCTGGGCAAGCACAGATCCCCAAACCTGTTGTGCCTGTGAATAGGCTGCAGGGGGAAGGTGAAGACCAGCAACAGCTTTCCGGGCTGCCACCTTCCGTGTGGGACAAGGAGCCGGACGTTTGCCTTTTCGGGAACAGGCTCTGCCGAGGATGCGCACCGTGAGATGTTCCTTCTCTGGGCAAGCACAGATCCCAAAACCTGTTGTGCCTGTGAATAGGCTGCAGGGGGAAGGTGAAGACGAGCAACAGCTTTCCGGGCTGCCACCTTCCGTGTGGGACAAGGAGCCGGATGTTTGCCTTTTCGGGAACAGGCTCTGCCGAGGATGCGCACCGTGAGATGTTCCTTCTCTGGGCAAGCACAGATCCCCAAACCTGTTGTGCCTGTGAATAGGCTGCAGGGGGAAGGTGAAGACCAGCAACAGCTTTCCGGGCTGCCACCTTCCGTGTGGGACAAGGAGCCGGACGTTTGCCTTTTCGGGAACAGGCTCTGCCGAGGATGCGCACCGTGAGATGTTCCTTCTCTGGGCAAGCACAGATCCCAAAACCTGTTGTGCCTGTGAATAGGCTGCAGGGGGAAGGTGAAGACCAGCAACAGCTTTCCGGGCTGCCACCTTCCGTGTGGGACAAGGAGCCGGACGTTTGCCTTTTCGGGAACAGGCTCTCCCGTGGGTGCGCACCGTGAGATGTTCCTTCTCTGGGCAAGCACAGATCCCAAAACCTGTTGTGCCTGTGAATAGGCTGCAGGGGGAAGGTGAAGACCAGCAAGAGCTTTCCGGGCTGCCACCTTCCGTGTGGGACAAGGAGCCGGACGTTTGCCTTTTCGGGAACAGGCTCTGCCGAGGATGCGCACCGTGAGATGTTCCTTCTCTGGGCAAGCAGAGATCCCAAACCCTGTTGTGCCTGTGAATAGGCTGCAGGGGGAAGGTGAAGACCAGCAAGAGCTTTCAGGGCTGCCACCTTCCGTGTGGGACAAGGAGCCGGACGTTTGCCTTTTCGGGAACAGGCTCTGCCGAGGATGCGCACCGTGAGATGTTCCTTCTCTGGGCAAGCACAGATCCCCAAACCAGTTGTGCCTGTGAATAGGCTGCAGGGGGAAGGTGAAGACCAGCAACAGCTTTCAGGGCTGCCACCTTCCGTGTGGGAAAAGGAGCCGGACATTTGCCTTTTCGGGAACAGGCTCTGCCGAGGATGCGCACCGCGAGAGATTGCGTCTTTGGGAAAGCAGAGATCCCAAACCCTGTTGTGCCTGTGAATAGGCTGCAGGGGGAAGGTGAAGACCATCAACAGCTTTCCGGGCTGCCACCTTCCGTGTGGGACAAGGAGCCGGACGTTTGCCTTTTCGGGAACAGGCTCTGCCGAGGATGCGCACCGTGAGATGTTCCTTCTCTGGGCATGCACAGATCCCAAAACCTGTTGTGCCTGTGACTAGGCTGCAGGGGGAAGGTGAAGACCAGCAACAGCTTTCCGGGCTGCCACCTTCCGTGTGGGACAAGGAGCCGGACGTTTGCCTTTTCGGGAACAGGCTCTGCCGAGGATGCGCACCGTGAGATGTTCCTTCTCTGGGCAAGCACAGATCCCAAAACCTGTTGCGCCTGTGAATAGGCTGCAGGGGGAAGGTGAAGACCAGCAACAGCTTTCAGGGCTGCCACCTTCCGTGTGGGACAAGGAGCCGGACGTTTGCCTTTTCGGGAACAGGCTCTGCCGAGGATGCGCACCGTCAGATGTTCCTTCTCTGGGCAAGCACAGATCCCAAAACCTGTTGTGCCTGTGAATAGGCTGCAGGGGGAAGGTGAAGACCAGCAACAGCTTTCCGGGCTGCCACCTTCCGTGTGGGACAAGGAGCCGGACGTTTGCCTTTTCGGGAACAGGCTCTGCCGAGGATGCGCACCGTGAGATGTTCCTTCTCTGGGCAAGCACAGATCCCAAAACCTGTTGTGCCTGTGAATAGGCTGCAGGGGGAAGGTGAAGACCAGCAACAGCTTTCCGGGCTGCCACCTTCCGTGTGGGACAAGGAGCCGGACGTTTGCCTTTTCGGGAACAGGCTCTGCCGAGGATGCGCACCGTGAGATGTTCCTTCTCTGGGCAAGCAGAGATCCCAAAACCTGTTGTGCCTGTGAATAGGCTGCAGGGGGAAGGTGAAGACCAGCAACAGCTTTCCGGGCTGCCACCTTCCGTGTGGGACAAGGAGCCGGACGTTTGCCTTTTCGGGAACAGGCTCTCCCGTGGGTGCGCACCGTGAGATGTTCCTTCTCTGGGCAAGCACAGATCCCAAAACCTGTTGTGCCTGTGAATAGGCTGCAGGGGGAAGGTGAAGACCAGCAAGAGCTTTCCGGGCTGCCACCTTCCGTGTGGGACAAGGAGCCGGACGTTTGCCTTTTCGGGAACAGGCTCTGCCGAGGATGCGCACCGTGAGATGTTCCTTCTCTGGGCAAGCAGAGATCCCAAACCCTGTTGTGCCTGTGAATAGGCTGCAGGGGGAAGGTGAAGACCAGCAACAGCTTTCCGGGCTGCCACCTTCCGTGTGGGACAAGGAGCCGGACGTTTGCCTTTTCGGGAACAGGCTCTGCCGAGGATGCGCACCGTGAGATGTTCCTTCTCTGGGCAAGCACAGATCCCCAAACCAGTTGTGCCTGTGAATAGGCTGCAGGGGGAAGGTGAAGACCAGCAACAGCTTTCAGGGCTGCCACCTTCCGTGTGGGAAAAGGAGCCGGACATTTGCCTTTTCGGGAACAGGCTCTGCCGAGGATGCGCACCGCGAGAGATTGCGTCTTTGGGAAAGCAGAGATCCCAAACCCTGTTGTGCCTGTGAATAGGCTGCAGGGGGAAGGTGAAGACCATCAACAGCTTTCCGGGCTGCCACCTTCCGTGTGGGACAAGGAGCCGGACGTTTGCCTTTTCGGGAACAGGCTCTGCCGAGGATGCGCACCGTGAGATGTTCCTTCTCTGGGCATGCACAGATCCCAAAACCTGTTGTGCCTGTGAATAGGCTGCACGGGGAAGGTGAAGACCAGCAAGAGCTTTCAGGGCTGCCACCTTCCGTGTGGGACAAGGAGCCGGACGTTTGCCTTTTCGGGAACAGGCTCTGCCGAGGATGCGCACCGTGAGATGTTCCTTCTCTGGGCAAGCACAGATCCCAAAACCTGTTGCGCCTGTGAATAGGCTGCAGGGGGAAGGTGAAGACCAGCAACAGCTTTCAGGGCTGCCACCTTCCGTGTGGGACAAGGAGCCGGACGTTTGCCTTTTCGGGAACAGGCTCTGCCGAGGATGCGCACCGTCAGATGTTCCTTCTCTGGGCAAGCACAGATCCCAAAACCTGTTGTGCCTGTGAATAGGCTGCAGGGGGAAGGTGAGGACCAGCAACAGCTTTCCGGGCTGCCACCTTCCGTGTGGGACAAGGAGCCGGACGTTTGCCTTTTCGGGAACAGGCTCTGCCGAGGATGCGCACCATGAGATGTTCCTTCTCTGGGCAAGCACAGATCCCAAAACCTGTTGTGCCTGTGAATAGGCTGCAGGGGGAAGGTGAAGACCAGCAACAGCTTTCCGGGCTGCCACCTTCCGTGTGGGACAAGGAGCCGGACGTTTGCCTTTTCGGGAACAGGCTCTGCCGAGGATGCGCACCGTGAGATGTTCCTTCTCTGGGCAAGCACAGATCCCAAAACCTGTTGTGCCTGTGAATAGGCTGCAGGGGGAAGGTGAAGACCAGCAAGAGCTTTCAGGGCTGCCACCTTCCGTGTGGGACAAGGAGCCGGACGTTTGCCTTTTCGGGAACAGGCTCTGCCGAGGATGCGCACCGCGAGAGATTGCGTCTTTGGGAAAGCAGAGATCCCAAACCCTGTTGTGCCTGTGAATAGGCTGCAGGGGGAAGGTGAAGACCATCAACAGCTTTCCGGGCTGCCACCTTCCGTGTGGGACAAGGAGCCGGACGTTTGCCTTTTCGGGAACAGGCTCTGCCGAGGATGCGCACCGTGAGATGTTCCTTCTCTGGGCATGCACAGATCCCAAAACCTGTTGTGCCTGTGAATAGGCTGCACGGGGAAGGTGAAGACCAGCAAGAGCTTTCAGGGCTGCCACCTTCCGTGTGGGACAAGGAGCCGGACGTTTGCCTTTTCGGGAACAGGCTCTGCCGAGGATGCGCACCGTGAGATGTTCCTTCTCTGGGCAAGCACAGATCCCAAAACCTGTTGCGCCTGTGAATAGGCTGCAGGGGGAAGGTGAAGACCAGCAACAGCTTTCAGGGCTGCCACCTTCCGTGTGGGACAAGGAGCCGGACGTTTGCCTTTTCGGGAACAGGCTCTGCCGAGGATGCGCACCGTCAGATGTTCCTTCTCTGGGCAAGCACAGATCCCAAAACCTGTTGTGCCTGTGAATAGGCTGCAGGGGGAAGGTGAAGACCAGCAACAGCTTTCCGGGCTGCCACCTTCCGTGTGGGACAAGGAGCCGGACGTTTGCCTTTTCGGGAACAGGCTCTGCCGAGGATGCGCACCATGAGATGTTCCTTCTCTGGGCAAGCACAGATCCCAAAACCTGTTGTGCCTGTGAATAGGCTGCAGGGGGAAGGTGAAGACCAGCAACAGCTTTCCGGGCTGCCACCTTCCGTGTGGGACAAGGAGCCGGACGTTTGCCTTTTCGGGAACAGGCTCTGCCGAGGATGCGCACCGTGAGATGTTCCTTCTCTGGGCAAGCACAGATCCCAAAACCTGTTGTGCCTGTGACTAGGCTGCAGGGGGAAGGTGAAGACCAGCAACAGCTTTCCGGGCTGCCACCTTCCGTGTGGGACAAGGAGCCGGATGTTTGCCTTTTCGGGAACAGGCTCTGCCGAGGATGCGCACCGTGAGATGTTCCTTCTCTGGGCAAGCACAGATCCCAAAACCTGTTGTGCCTGTGAATAGGCTGCAGGGGGAAGGTGAAGACCAGCAACAGCTTTCCGGGCTGCCACCTTCCGTGTGGGACAAGGAGCCGGACGTTTGCCTTTTCGGGAACAGGCTCTGCCGAGGATGCGCACCGTGAGATGTTCCTTCTCTGGGCAAGCACAGATCCCAAAACCTGTTGTGCCTGTGAATAGGCTGCAGGGGGAAGGTGAAGACCAGCAACAGCTTTCCGGGCTGCCACCTTCCGTGTGGGACAAGGAGCCGGACGTTTGCCTTTTCGGGAACAGGCTCTCCCGTGGGTGCGCACCGTGAGATGTTCCTTCTCTGGGCAAGCACAGATCCCAAAACCTGTTGTGCCTGTGAATAGGCTGCAGGGGGAAGGTGAAGACCAGCAAGAGCTTTCCGGGCTGCCACCTTCCGTGTGGGACAAGGAGCCGGACGTTTGCCTTTTCGGGAACAGGCTCTGCCGAGGATGCGCACCGTGAGATGTTCCTTCTCTGGGCAAGCAGAGATCCCAAACCCTGTTGTGCCTGTGAATAGGCTGCAGGGGGAAGGTGAAGACCAGCAAGAGCTTTCAGGGCTGCCACCTTCCGTGTGGGACAAGGAGCCGGACGTTTGCCTTTTCGGGAACAGGCTCTGCCGAGGATGCGCACCGTGAGATGTTCCTTCTCTGGGCAAGCACAGATCCCAAAACCTGTTGTGCCTGTGAATAGGCTGCAGGGGGAAGGTGAAGACCAGCAACAGCTTTCAGGGCTGCCACCTTCCGTGTGGGACAAGGAGCCGGACGTTTGCCTTTTCGGGAACAGGCTCTGCCGAGGATGCGCACCGCGAGAGATTGCGTCTTTGGGAAAGCAGAGATCCCAAACCCTGTTGTGCCTGTGAATAGGCTGCAGGGGGAAGGTGAAGACCATCAACAGCTTTCCGGGCTGCCACCTTCCGTGTGGGACAAGGAGCCGGACGTTTGCCTTTTCGGGAACAGGCTCTGCCGAGGATGCGCACCGTGAGATGTTCCTTCTCTGGGCATGCACAGATCCCAAAACCTGTTGTGCCTGTGAATAGGCTGCACGGGGAAGGTGAAGACCAGCAACAGCTTTCCGGGCTGCCACCTTCCGTGTGGGACAAGGAGCCGGACGTTTGCCTTTTCGGGAACAGGCTCTGCCGAGGATGCGCACCGTGAGATGTTCCTTCTCTGGGCAAGCACAGATCCCAAAACCTGTTGCGCCTGTGAATAGGCTGCAGGGGGAAGGTGAAGACCAGCAACAGCTTTCAGGGCTGCCACCTTCCGTGTGGGACAAGGAGCCGGACGTTTGCCTTTTCGGGAACAGGCTCTGCCGAGGATGCGCACCGTCAGATGTTCCTTCTCTGGGCAAGCACAGATCCCAAAACCTGTTGTGCCTGTGAATAGGCTGCAGGGGGAAGGTGAAGACCAGCAACAGCTTTCCGGGCTGCCACCTTCCGTGTGGGACAAGGAGCCGGACGTTTGCCTTTTCGGGAACAGGCTCTGCCGAGGATGCGCACCGTGAGATGTTCCTTCTCTGGGCAAGCACAGATCCCAAAACCTGTTGTGCCTGTGAATAGGCTGCAGGGGGAAGGTGAAGACCAGCAACAGCTTTCCGGGCTGCCACCTTCCGTGTGGGACAAGGAGCCGGACGTTTGCCTTTTCGGGAACAGGCTCTGCCGAGGATGCGCACCGTGAGATGTTCCTTCTCTGGGCAAGCACAGATCCCAAAACCTGTTGTGCCTGTGAATAGGCTGCAGGGGGAAGGTGAAGACCAGCAACAGCTTTCCGGGCTGCCACCTTCCGTGTGGGACAAGGAGCCGGACGTTTGCCTTTTCGGGAACAGGCTCTCCCGTGGGTGCGCACCGTGAGATGTTCCTTCTCTGGGCAAGCACAGATCCCAAAACCTGTTGTGCCTGTGAATAGGCTGCAGGGGGAAGGTGAAGACCAGCAAGAGCTTTCCGGGCTGCCACCTTCCGTGTGGGACAAGGAGCCGGACGTTTGCCTTTTCGGGAACAGGCTCTGCCGAGGATGCGCACCGTGAGATGTTCCTTCTCTGGGCAAGCAGAGATCCCAAACCCTGTTGTGCCTGTGAATAGGCTGCAGGGGGAAGGTGAAGACCAGCAACAGCTTTCCGGGCTGCCACCTTCCGTGTGGGACAAGGAGCCGGACGTTTGCCTTTTCGGGAACAGGCTCTGCCGAGGATGCGCACCGTGAGATGTTCCTTCTCTGGGCAAGCACAGATCCCCAAACCAGTTGTGCCTGTGAATAGGCTGCAGGGGGAAGGTGAAGACCAGCAACAGCTTTCAGGGCTGCCACCTTCCGTGTGGGAAAAGGAGCCGGACATTTGCCTTTTCGGGAACAGGCTCTGCCGAGGATGCGCACCGCGAGAGATTGCGTCTTTGGGAAAGCAGAGATCCCAAACCCTGTTGTGCCTGTGAATAGGCTGCAGGGGGAAGGTGAAGACCATCAACAGCTTTCCGGGCTGCCACCTTCCGTGTGGGACAAGGAGCCGGACGTTTGCCTTTTCGGGAACAGGCTCTGCCGAGGATGCGCACCGTGAGATGTTCCTTCTCTGGGCATGCACAGATCCCAAAACCTGTTGTGCCTGTGAATAGGCTGCACGGGGAAGGTGAAGACCAGCAAGAGCTTTCAGGGCTGCCACCTTCCGTGTGGGACAAGGAGCCGGACGTTTGCCTTTTCGGGAACAGGCTCTGCCGAGGATGCGCACCGTGAGATGTTCCTTCTCTGGGCAAGCACAGATCCCAAAACCTGTTGCGCCTGTGAATAGGCTGCAGGGGGAAGGTGAAGACCAGCAACAGCTTTCAGGGCTGCCACCTTCCGTGTGGGACAAGGAGCCGGACGTTTGCCTTTTCGGGAACAGGCTCTGCCGAGGATGCGCACCGTCAGATGTTCCTTCTCTGGGCAAGCACAGATCCCAAAACCTGTTGTGCCTGTGAATAGGCTGCAGGGGGAAGGTGAGGACCAGCAACAGCTTTCCGGGCTGCCACCTTCCGTGTGGGACAAGGAGCCGGACGTTTGCCTTTTCGGGAACAGGCTCTGCCGAGGATGCGCACCATGAGATGTTCCTTCTCTGGGCAAGCACAGATCCCAAAACCTGTTGTGCCTGTGAATAGGCTGCAGGGGGAAGGTGAAGACCAGCAACAGCTTTCCGGGCTGCCACCTTCCGTGTGGGACAAGGAGCCGGACGTTTGCCTTTTCGGGAACAGGCTCTGCCGAGGATGCGCACCGTGAGATGTTCCTTCTCTGGGCAAGCACAGATCCCAAAACCTGTTGTGCCTGTGAATAGGCTGCAGGGGGAAGGTGAAGACCAGCAAGAGCTTTCAGGGCTGCCACCTTCCGTGTGGGACAAGGAGCCGGACGTTTGCCTTTTCGGGAACAGGCTCTGCCGAGGATGCGCACCGCGAGAGATTGCGTCTTTGGGAAAGCAGAGATCCCAAACCCTGTTGTGCCTGTGAATAGGCTGCAGGGGGAAGGTGAAGACCAGCAACAGCTTTCCGGGCTGCCACCTTCCGTGTGGGACAAGGAGCCGGACGTTTGCCTTTTCGGGAACAGGCTCTGCCGAGGATGCGCACCGTGAGATGTTCCTTCTCTGGGCATGCACAGATCCCAAAACCTGTTGTGCCTGTGAATAGGCTGCACGGGGAAGGTGAAGACCAGCAAGAGCTTTCAGGGCTGCCACCTTCCGTGTGGGACAAGGAGCCGGACGTTTGCCTTTTCGGGAACAGGCTCTGCCGAGGATGCGCACCGTGAGATGTTCCTTCTCTGGGCAAGCACAGATCCCAAAACCTGTTGCGCCTGTGAATAGGCTGCAGGGGGAAGGTGAAGACCAGCAACAGCTTTCAGGGCTGCCACCTTCCGTGTGGGACAAGGAGCCGGACGTTTGCCTTTTCGGGAACAGGCTCTGCCGAGGATGCGCACCGTCAGATGTTCCTTCTCTGGGCAAGCACAGATCCCAAAACCTGTTGTGCCTGTGAATAGGCTGCAGGGGGAAGGTGAAGACCAGCAACAGCTTTCCGGGCTGCCACCTTCCGTGTGGGACAAGGAGCCGGACGTTTGCCTTTTCGGGAACAGGCTCTGCCGAGGATGCGCACCATGAGATGTTCCTTCTCTGGGCAAGCACAGATCCCAAAACCTGTTGTGCCTGTGAATAGGCTGCAGGGGGAAGGTGAAGACCAGCAACAGCTTTCCGGGCTGCCACCTTCCGTGTGGGACAAGGAGCCGGACGTTTGCCTTTTCGGGAACAGGCTCTGCCGAGGATGCGCACCGTGAGATGTTCCTTCTCTGGGCAAGCACAGATCCCAAAACCTGTTGTGCCTGTGAATAGGCTGCAGGGGGAAGGTGAAGACCAGCAAGAGCTTTCAGGGCTGCCACCTTCCGTGTGGGACAAGGAGCCGGACGTTTGCCTTTTCGGGAACAGGCTCTGCCGAGGATGCGCACCGTGAGATGTTCCTTCTCTGGGCAAGCACAGATCCCAAAACCTGTTGTGCCTGTGAATAGGCTGCAGGGGGAAGGTGAAGACCAGCAACAGCTTTCCGGGCTGCCACCTTCCGTGTGGGACAAGGAGCCGGACGTTTGCCTTTTCGGGAACAGGCTCTGCCGAGGATGCGCACCGTGAGATGTTCCTTCTCTGGGCAAGCACAGATCCCCAAACCTGTTGTGCCTGTGAATAGGCTGCAGGGGGAAGGTGAAGACCAGCAACAGCTTTCAGGGCTGCCACCTTCCGTGTGGGACAAGGAGCCGGACGTTTGCCTTTTCGGGAACAGGCTCTGCCGAGGATGCGCACCGTGAGATGTTCCTTCTCTGGGCAAGCAGAGATCCCAAACCCTGTTGTGCCTGTGAATAGGCTGCAGGGGGAAGGTGAAGACCAGCAACAGCTTTCCGGGCTGCCACCTTCCGTGTGGGACAAGGAGCCGGACGTTTGCCTTTTCGGGAACAGGCTCTGCCGAGGATGCGCACCGTGAGATGTTCCTTCTCTGGGCAAGCACAGATCCCAAAACCTGTTGTGCCTGTGAATAGGCTGCAGGGGGAAGGTGAAGACCAGCAACAGCTTTCAGGGCTGCCACCTTCCGTGTGGGACAAGGAGCCGGACGTTTGCCTTTTCGGGAACAGGCTCTGCCGAGGATGCGCACCGTGAGATGTTCCTTCTCTGGGCAAGCACAGATCCCAAAACCTGTTGTGCCTGTGAATAGGCTGCAGGGGGAAGGTGAAGACCAGCAAGAGCTTTCAGGGCTGCCACCTTCCGTGTGGGACAAGGAGCCGGACGTTTGCCTTTTCGGGAACAGGCTCTGCCGAGGATGCGCACCGTGAGATGTTCCTTCTCTGGGCAAGCACAGATCCCAAAACCTGTTGTGCCTGTGAATAGGCTGCAGGGGGAAGGTGAAGACCAGCAACAGCTTTCCGGGCTGCCACCTTCCGTGTGGGACAAGGAGCCGGACGTTTGCCTTTTCGGGAACAGGCTCTGCCGAGGATGCGCACCGTGAGATGTTCCTTCTCTGGGCAAGCACAGATCCCAAAACCTGTTGTGCCTGTGAATAGGCTGCAGGGGGAAGGTGAAAGACCAGCAACAGCTTTCCGGGCTGCCACCTTCCTTGTGGGAC